>NW_024081214.1:1092401-1278977 GCF_003009895.1 Hyaena hyaena | reverse complement strand
GTGTTATGTAGAAACTAATTTGACAATAAACTATTTGTAAAAAAAAAAAAAAAAAAAAAAAGAAAAGAAAATACCTGTAAAATGTTTTGTTGAATTCAGTATATGCCATTGTATCAGTCAGGATTTCTTTGCCCCAAATGGCAGAAAACCCAGTCTCCAATAGCCTTAATGAGAAAGTTTACTATTACCACTTAAGAACACTATAGGTAGTATGAACTTCAGGTTGGCAGATTCAGTGGCTTTTCAGTGTCATCATTGATGTAGGTTCTCTTTCTTGTTCACCTCTCTACTAAACTCTGAGTACAGGTATCCTCGGCTTTCTGAAAGTTCATGTTACACTACTTTGCTTTTACAAAGACCTGTGTTAGTACCTACTTTGCTAACAAAAGAAATCCAAAAAGGATTTTCTCTCTTATGAAAAAAGGTGAAAAGCAAAAATAGCATTCAGAGTTTGTGCTGCAGCCAGCCATTACAGAGGCTGCACGCATTCAGAGTCGCCAGAGTGACCCCACCAAGCTTCTTCCCCCAGGAACTACACATAGCATCTCAGCATTAAGCTGTCAGAGCTTTGAACTGTGTCTGTGAGCATCTGTGCTTTATCTTGATTTATTTTGTGTATCTGCTAGCAAGGTGCGTCCTAAGGTATCAAAAGGGCCTGAGAGGTTGTTTTGGGGGTCTGGGAATGCTCAAATAATTTTCTATATAAATTAATGCTAACTGATTCTTTGCTTTACTCCACTTCAGCTTACAAAAGGTTTCATAGAAGCACTCCACTTTCACATACAGGGGAAACCTGTCCTGGCTTTGTGCTCAAGCTGGCTCCTCACCTCTACCTCCATGAACACAAGGTAACGGTGGGACAGTTCCAGGAGTCCTATCGGACACAACAATGTCCACCAGCAGCAGGACCCCCCCTTCTCTTGGTGTCATTTCTTCACCTGTGACCCCCAGCAGACTTCCCCTTGTGTCTTACTAACCAGGATTAAGTCACTGTTGCACTCTACAATCCATCCTGAAAAAGGGAATGGAATACCATGATTGGCTTCAGCTTACAGTAATCATTTGCAGTAGAATGGATGTCAGGGATCACTGTTCCAGTGTTGGTAGAATCTAACGTGTTCCCCTTTGTAAAAAGCCTTCACCCTTCAGGCATTTCTTCCATTAGCTGTAATCACCAATGGATTACTGATGGAGGCTCTGAGAACCCCTTTTTTATTTCACATTTTATATCAATTTCCTGGCATTTAATTCCTCTAGCTCTAGAAACTTAAATCCACTTCAGAGAGGTTCCCTGTTTTCTTTCTTTCTCAACTATGTGGGACTTTAAGTCTCATTGTACCTTCCTTTCAAAATTGAAGGTGGTACATCCGGCTGTCCCTTTTCTCTGGCCCCTGCATCTGAAAATTGGTTTTCATTTTCCCCAGGTGCCGTTGGGAGCCTGGCTGAGTTTCATCTTCTATTTCCATATGAAATCCACTCACACTAAGCAATTAATAAGTTTTAGTGTAATTTACTCAAGATTAGAGCAGATTCTGGAAGAGGGAAAGGACAGTTCACTGTCTTCCTGGCTTTGTCCCTCTCCTGTGTCTTCCCCTGCCCACCTTTCTCCCAAATCTGGCCTGGGGCTCCTCGTATCTTCTTCTGTCTTTGATGCTTAAACCCGGGGAATCTCCATTCCTTGCACAGGTGGACTAATATCAATACACTGTTCCACACTACCTCTCTAAGAAAAATCCAATTTTCTGTCTCTTTGCACCTTGGAAAAGACAGAAGCAAAACAAATAACTGAAAAACATAAGAACTGCCTAACTTCTGTTAACATTGTACCACCTCACTTACTCAAAGAGCAAGCTACCCCATGTTTGTTCTCTCAACTCTAAGCAAAGCTTTTAGATCCTTACAGCAGCCTTTAGCACTTTTTGTAAACCTAGGTTTATTCCTGACTTTAGCCTCCTTTATTTCGTTCTTGAAGGTGCATGATAGTCTTTTGTGTTCAAGCTTATCTATAATCCCCTCTTTCTCTTTTGTTCGTATACCTTTTAAAAAACCTGAGCTCTGCAGAGAGCTCCCTGTACAACCACCTCCTTCTTTAGATGTCTCCCCCTTTATCTGTGGATTACTTCCTATTATATTATATAATAAGGATTTTATTGTTTAAATCTCCTACCTCCCCCAAGTCATATTCCCTTCTAAATTCTCACATCACAGAATCACACCTGTGGAAAATACCCTTTTGAAGTGAAGAGTTAATTTGTAATGCAAATAATTACCTCTTTATTTATCTCATTTTCAAGTAGGAATTTTCATATATCAAATTTTCATAAAGACATATTAAGGGGCAAATTATTTCACACCTTTTTCCTTCTCTGTCACTTATTCTCCTTCCCCCTCCCTCTTTCCTCCTGTCCTTTTCCCCTCTGGTTGTTTTCCTGCTTCCTTTCCAGGATGCATGCAAACCTCTTGGGCTTTTCTCCCAGACTCTGCTTTTGTTGAACTGAAATATTTTCTGTTCGAGTACTGGAGCAAGCCTTTGTCAGTACCAGGCAAACTCACCTACCATTGCTTCCAGAGAAGTCCCTGAGTAGAGCCAAATGAAGAAAGCACTTGTAGAGAGAACTGGCTGTCGTCATCTGTAACCCCTGACTACTGGGGACTTCCATTTCCTAACCGACCTCCTTCTATAAACTTCGATCAAAATTCATCTTCTTCTGCTGACAAACTCTAAAGAGTAATTCTTTCTATGACTCAGCTGCATGAGGAGTAAGATGAGGGTGATGACCTCTGTCCTATCTACTTTAGAGAGTTGTTGGGGGGGGGAATCACGGGTAAGAAAATTTAAATCTACTCTATTTACAAAAGAGTATCTACTACTTGTGCTTAATCATTGATACGTTGCCTGAAAATATCAAGGATGAGTTTTCGTCATGAAATTTAGTAGAAATTAAGTGTCTTAAGGGAAGATTTTGAGCAAAGAACATGAAGTAATGAGTTTTTTAAGTTAAGAATTGCCCCCAGGGCACCTGGATGGCTCAGTTGGTTAAGCATCCAGCTATGTCTCAGGTCATGGTCTAGAGGTTCATGGGCTTGAGCTCCGCATCAGGGTCTGTGCTGACAAGCTAGGAGCCTGGAGCCTGCTTCAAATTCTGTGTCTCCCTCTCTCTGTTCCTCCCCCACTCATGCTGTGTCTCTCAATCTCTCTCAAAAATAAATAAACATTAAAAAAAAAAAAAAAAAAAGAATTGCCCTGTCCCCACAAGGATAGGGATTGAGAAAAGGCTGAAGAGGTAGGAGTGCTTCATGAGATAACAATGTGCCAATCCTCTTAAATGATTTATTTCACTTTTGAAAATATTATAAAGACAAAACTGTCTAGAAGACTGAGATAGAGAGAAGGGAATGGAGATAAGGGCAAGGCTTGCTCAGGATTGAGGGAGGAAAAAGTGAGGGAGCAAAGTTCCTGTGAAATAAGGGAAGTTGTTCTAATAGAATGGAAATAGAAAGAAATGAGGAAAATGTCTTTATCAAGTGAAAGTAAATTAAATGATGGTTTAGAAACAAGAAAGAGCAGCTATGAGATATGTTAGTAAGAAAGAAAGAATTCAGTGACAACTCCAGAACAAAACTAGAAAACTAGGAGTGTATCCTTTCAATGAAGGAAAAAACAAAAGCTTTCCCGGTAACTCCATCCCACCTACCTCTCACTCACATCTACCTGCATTGCCTTCAAACCTTTACCAGGTTTCACCCTGGGGCAATGTGGGAAAAATTTTGAAGTTCTTAAATTTGTTTAATTTTGTTTATTGATGAGCAACATCATGAAGGTGGAAATCAGGATGTGTGTTTTAATTCCCATCGAGGAAAAAAAAAACATAAGGAGAACAAATAAACAGTTGGTTCTTGTTGTGTTGCCCTAGTAGTTACACAAACAGAACCCCACTCACTGTGTTACATTTGATTTCTGAAGTTCTAAACTAGGCCAGAAGTTGTGCTGCACCCCAGAGACATAATGATGAATGATACAAGTGTGCTCCCTGGCTTGATGGGCTTATAGCTTGGTGGGAGAAAGAGACAGTAAACAAAGATGCATATACACGAGGGTATAATTACAAGTTGGTGTAAATATTATAAAAGAAGCAAGGACACTTTTATGAGCAAGATAATAGAGAAAGCTAATCTTCTATAGATTGAGGGGCCAAGGAAGGCCCAATCTGAAGAAGCAATACATAAGAGTATCCTCTGGGATAGAAAGGTTTTCCAGGAGGGCACCTGGGGGGCTCAGTCAGTTGAGCATCTGACTTTGGCTCAGGTCATGATCTCATGTTGGTGGGTCTGAGCCCTGCATCGGGCTCTGTGCTGACAGCTCAGAGCATAGAGCCTACTTTGGATTCTGTATCTCCCTCTCTTTCTGCCCCGCCCCCACCCTGCTTACACTCTCTCTCTGTCTCTCCAAAAAATAAAATAAAATGTTAAAAAAAAAAAAAAAAGAATAAAGTTTTCCATGAAATGAGCCTGGGGCAGATTGTTCCATGCAAAGCAAAGAACGTATGTGAAGATCCCATAAGGGGAAAAAACACACTTGTGAGTTCAAGCTTTAAAAGAAGCTCTGAAGGAAGGCTAGTGTGTCAAGAGCTGTGCTGTCCAATCCCATAGCCACTGGCCATATATCACTATTTAAATTTAAATTAATTGAAATTAAGTGAAATTAAAAATCCAGTTCCTCAGTTGCACTAAGCACCTTTTCAGTACTCAGTAACCACATGAGGCCAGTGGTCACTCTGTAAACAGCACACATTAGAACATTCCCATCATCACAGAAAATTCTATTGGATAGCATTGGTCTAGAGCAGACATAGGGATTTAGAAAATATTTTAAATAACATTTATATGGGATTTTCATAACATGGGAATGTTTTTATGACAAATGAAAGTTCAGGTTTTTAAGAAATGTTTATTTATGAGAGAAAGAGAGCACACTCATGCATGCAGGAGCAGGGGAGGGGCAGAGAGGGAGGGAGAGAGAATCCCAAGCAGACTCCATGCTGTCAGCACAGAGCCCAATGTGGGGCTTGATCCCATGAACCACAAGATCATAACCTGAGTGGAAATCAAGAGTTGGACACTTAACCAACTAAGCCACCCAGGTGCACAGCTTTTCTGATATCAGCCCACATGGGGCAGAAGTTTCTGGAGCCATAAACTGGTAGGAACTCTTAAATGGTAATTTTAACAGACTGCTGGAGGCTGAGTATGAACTAGTGTGAGAATGAGAGACTCCAAGGGGCCATTGTTTTGGGAGACCCCACACCAGCTTCTCATGATGAAGAGCCAAGGGAGTGCCTGAGTGGCTTAGTCAGTCAAGCATCTGACTCAATTTCAGCTCACGGTTTGTGAGACAGAGTCTGTGTTGGGTGCTGCACTGTCAGAACAGAACCTGCTTGAGATTCTTTCTCTCTCCCTCTCTCTGCCCCTCCCTTTTTCTCTCTCTTTCTCTCAAAATAAATAAATATACATTAAAAAAAAAAAAAGGAAAAGAAAAAACTCTTCATGTCTCTTGCAGGGGGAGGGGAAATATAACCATTTTGAAATATGCCCAGAGTATTCTTCATAGCAAAGGCCTGTTACAGAGGAAAGATAGTTTTACCAGAGTCTTATATCACCCCATGGGAAGGATCATTACCTAAATCCAGCCTTCTCTAGCCTTTCTGTCTCACCTAACAGGAAGGCAGGCAGGAGTAAGAAAACTAAGAAACACTTCTAAAAGTCACAGGTCAGGGACGCAGCCCCACTAAAAGACTGCTTTCCCTCCCACACACTTTACTGCCATATCATCAGGGCTCCAGTGTAAGAACTGGATTATAGCCAAAAGAGCTACAAGGCATAGACTCTATTTATGAAGGGGCTCTTAAGAAAACCCAAGACAACAGTGTGAAAAAACAAAGGCACTAGAAGAATTTGAAGCTTTCAAGACCTATAGCTGTAACAAACATTACGTGCAGTCCCACTCCTAGCCAGACTAACATAAAGCCTCACACTAAAAACCTACTTACCTGAGTTCTTATTATCTGATACATCATTTCTGGATTTCAACAAAAAATTACAAACCATCCTACAGGGCAAGAAAAAAGCATAGACTGAAGAAACAAAGTAAGCACCAGCTATGACAGATTTTTAAATTATCAGATAGGGTATTTAAAATAACTATGATTGATATATTATAGATTCTAATGTGTATATATATATATATATATATATATATATATATATACTTATATATAATAAGGTACAAAAGCAGATGGGAGAAATGAAACAGAAAGATTAAAACTCTAAGAAAAAATAAAAAATGTTAGAAATCAAAAACACAATGATGGACAAGAAGAATACATTTGATGGACTCATCAGCAGACTGGACATGGCCAAGAAAGAATCAGTGAGTTTGAAGATGTGTCAATAGAAACTTCCCCAACTGAAATGCAAAGAGCTAAGCGTCCAACTTCGGCTCAGGTCATGATCTCACAGTTCATGGGTTCGAGTTCCACGTCGGGCTCTGTGCTGACAGCTAGCTCAGAGCCTGGAGCCTGTTTCAGATTCTGTGTCTCCCTCTCTCTCTCTCTAACCCTCCATTGCTCACATGGTCTCTCTCTCTCTCTCTCTCTCTCTCTCAGAAATAAATAAAACATTTTTAAAAATGAAATGCAAAGAGCTAGAAGAATAAAAACAAAACACCTCAGAATATTCAAGAACTATGGTGCAATTTCAAAAGGTATAACATATTAGTAGTTGGAATACCAGAAGGAGAAGATAAAATGGAGTGAAAGAAATATTTGAAGTAACAATGAACAAGAATTGGTGAAAATTAATGAGGGACATCAAAACACAGATCCAGGAAGCTCAGAGAACATCAAACAGGTAACATATTAAATAAATAAATAAATAAATCTAGCAACATCATATTCAGCAAACCAAAGACAAAGAAGGCAGGGGGAAAAAACCTTCAAGAAAGACAGAGGGGGAAAAAACAACTTAATTGTAGAGAACAAGGATAAGAATTATGACAAACTTCTTCAGAGACTTGGCAAGCAACAAGAGAATTAAATGGATTATTTAAAAATATTGAAAGAAAAAAATTCACTCTTACATGGATTAAATACTCAAGATGATAAGCAACCCCTAAAAATTAAGAGCAAATGCAATAAACACATCTGTGAAGAGAGTCAACTTAACCACAGAGAGGCGTCATTTCAAGTGACTTCATAAACACAGTAATTTGACCATACCTAAGACACGTATATCTCCAAGAGCATGAAGAATTATAAAGAACCTTTAAACTATTACGACGTATCGTCTTGTTAGTAATAATACTGAAGTTGTTATTCTGACACTATTACATATATCTGTGTGTGAATGAAACAAAATAAGTATTTAGACTGATGTCATTAGGACCTAAGTTTTTAGTGTAAAGAGATACAAAAATACAAAAATTCTGTAAAAACTTCATAATCTAAATTTGAATTTGAACACACAATGTATTTTCTTTTTTAATTTTTTTAACATTTATTTATTTTTGAAAGAGAGACAGAGCATGAGCAGGGAAGGGGTGAGAGAGAGGGAGGGAGGGAGACACAGAATCCAAACCAGGCTCCAAGCTGTCAGCACAGAGCCCGACTAGGGGCTCAAACATAAGGACTGCGAGATCAAGACCTGAGCCGAAGTCAGACGTTCAACCCACTGAGCCGCCTAGGTGCCCCAATGTATTTTCTCTTTTAAAAAATATGTATTTCTATGCTCTGTCCACTAAAGCACTTAGAAGCAATGACCATAAGTTTAGCAATAAATACTCCTAGAACCCAGATTATGGCCTCTGAAAAAACACTTTCCAATAAAAGGAATCAGAACTTCTCTGGAAAATAATTAAGTCCACGTTGGGAGGCAGGAACTTTAAAATGTGATCCTGGAACACCTTATTATACCAGCAAGAAAAAAAATTTAAAAGATTGGGGTTATGTCAGCAGGACCCAAAAGACTGCCTGATGGTCCCTCCACTAGCCAAAGTGGAAACAATTTGAGCATCAAAAAAGATAACTAGAATGGTTTTTAAGACAATAAATGGATAAATTCCATGAGTTCATTATGATACTCAAAACATTTTCTTCCAAATCCTCACTGATTACTTTTAAAGGATACCAAAGAAACAACTGATTCTTTTGACAACTGGTAAACATAGTAAAGAATCTTTCATCTCCTATAATCTGAACTTCAGTATAACCAAATCTTTGTTGAAGGAAAGTATTTTTAATAGAAATATTCCTACTAATAAAAACAGAAGGAATGATAGATTGTCTTAGTCAACTTGGTGCCACAGGAATACAAAGATGCATAGGATACAGTTTCTGCTAAAACAGAATATCATAGTCTGGGTGGCATGAACAATAAACACAGATTTCTCCCAGTTCTTGAGGCTGGCGGTGCTGACAGACTCAGGTTCTGGTGAGAGCTTTCTTCCTGGTTTGCAGATGGTCACTTTCTTGCGTATACTCACAGGGTGGAAAGAGAAAGGTACATTTTCAGCACCGCCTTCTTCTTATAAGGACACTAATCCCACATGAACACTCTATGGTGATCTCATCCAAACCTAATTATTTCCCAAAGATCCCATCTCCAAATACCACCACACTGAGGTTAGGATTTAACAAGAATGTGGGGGGGTTGGGGGGGAGAAACACATTCAGTCAGCAGCACCCTCTAAAGAAAGAGTGGATCTCGTGGGTTCGAGCCCCGCATCAGGCTCTGTGCTGACTGCCAGCTCAGAGCCTGGAGCCTGTTTCAGTCTGTGACTCCCTCTCTCTCTGACCCTCCCCTGCTCACGCTGTCTCTCTCTCCTAGAAATAAATAAAAACCTTAAAAATTTCTTAAAAAAATAAAAATAAAAAAATAAAGAAAGAGTGGATCTGGAAAAATTGAACTACCCAATCACCCAGTAATTGCACTATTAGGTATTTATCCAAAGAATACAAAATGTTGATTCAAAGGGATACATGTACCCTAATGTTTACAGCAGAGCTATCAACAATAGCCAAATTATGGAGAGCCCAAATGTCCATCAATTGATGAATGGATAAAGAAGATGTGGTACATTTGTATAATGGAATATTACTCAGCAATCAAACAGAATGAAATCTTGCCATTTGCAACAATGTGGATGGAACTAGAGGGTATTATGCTAAGTCAAAGAAGCCAGGCAGAGAAAGACAAATATCATATGATTTCATTGATACATGGAATTTCAAAAACACAACAGATGAACATAGAGAAAGGAAAAATAAGATAAAAATGAAAGGGAGGCAAACCATAAGAGACTTTTTTTTCTTCTGAAATTTATTATTTTTTCTTTCATAGTTTATTTTCAAGTTGGTTTCCATGTAACACCCAGGGCTCATCCCAACAAGTGCCCTCCTCCATGCCCATCACCCCCCTTCCCTTTCCCCCACTCCCATCAGTCCTCAGTTTGTTCTCAGTATTCAAGAGTTCAAGAGTCTCTCATGGTGTGCCTCCCTCCCCCTTCTTAACTATTTTTTCCCCTTTTCCTCCCCCATGGTCCTCTGTTAAGTTTCTCCTGATCTACTTATAAGTGAAAACATATGGTATCTGTCCTTCTCTGTCTGATTTATTTCACTCAGCATAACACCCTCAAGTTCCATCCATGTAGCTACAAATGGCCAGATTTCATTCTTTCTCATTGCCATGTAGTATTCTATAGATAAAGCACATCTTCTTGATCCATTCGTCAGTTGATGGACACTTAGGCTCTTTCTGTGATTTGGCTATTGTTGAGAGTGCTGCTATGAAATTGGGGTACATGTGCCCCTATGCATCAGCACTCCTGTATCCCTTGGGTCAATTCCTAGCAGTGCTATTGTTGGGTTATAGGGGAGTTCTATTAATTTTTTGAGGAACCTCCACACTGTTTTCCAGAGGGGCTGCACCAGTTTACATTCCCACCAACAGTGTAGGAGGGTGCCCGTTTCTCCACATCCTCGTCAGCATCCAGAGTCTCCTGATTTGTTCATTTTAGCCACTCTGACTGGTGTGAGGTGGTATGGTGTGGTTTTGATTTGTATTTCCCAGATGATGAACACTGAGCATTGTTTTATGTGTCTGTTGGCCATCTGGATGTCCTCTTTGGAGAAGTGTCTGTTCATGTCTTCTGCCCATTTCTTCATTGGATTATTTTTTTTTTGGGCATGGAGTCTGGTAAGTTCCTTATAGATTTTGGATACTAGTCCTTTATTTGATATGTCATTTGCAACTATCTTTTCCCATTCCGTCCGTTACCTATTAATTTTATTGATTATTTCCTTTGCTGTGCAGCAGCTTTTTATCTTGATGAGGTCCCAATAGTTCATTTTTGCTCTTGATTCCCTTGCCTTTGGGGATGTGTCAAGTAAGAAATTGCTGTGGTTGAGGTTGTTTCCTGACTTCTCCTCTAGGGTTTTGTTGGTTTCCTGTCTCACATTCAGGCCTTTTATCCATTTTGAGTTTATTTTTGTGTATGGTGTGAGAAAATGATCTAGTTTCATTCTTCTGCATGTTGCTGTCCAGTTCTCCCAGCACCATCTGTTAAAGAAGCTGTCTTTTTTCCATTGGATACTCTTTCCCGCTTTGTCAAAGATTAGTTGGCCATACATTTGTGGGCCCAATTCTGAGTTCTCTATTCTATTCCATTGGTCTTTATGTCTGTTTCTGTGCCAAAGAGACTCTTAAATACAGAGAACAAACTGAGGGGGTGCTGGAGGGGTGTTGGGTGGAGAGATGGGCTAAACGGGTGATGGGCATTAAGGAGGGCACTTTTTGGAATAAGCACTGGGTGTTATATGTAAGTGATGAATCACTGGATTCTACTACTGAAAACAATGCTGTGCTGTATATTAACTAATTGAATTTAAATAAATGAATTTTTAAAAAGAAATAAAGAAAGAGTGGATCTGGGAAATGATCATTAGTGGCTGCTCAGACCACCAGGTGAGAAGCTAATGGAGTACTAGACACAAATGGATCAGGCTGCAATGCTGGAACTACTGATCAATCTTTGACAGCATAAAAAGTGAACCAACCATTATATGCCTCAACATGAAAGAACCACAACCTATGAAATAGTCCTGCCAAAAAAATCAAACCTTGAACCTGATCAAGCCTCTAGATCAGCACTATCCAATAGAAATATAATGTAAGCCACATAGGTACTTTAAAATTTTCGGGGCGCCTGGATGGCTCAGTCAGTTACGTGTCCGACTTTGGCTCAGGTCATGATCTCACGGTTCATGGGTTCGAGCCCCACATCGGGCTCTGTGCTAACAACTAGCTCAGAGCCTGAAGCCTGCTTCAGATTCTATGTCTCCCTCTCTCTCTGACCCTCCCCTGCTCATGCTGTCTCTCTCTCTCAGAAATAAGCATTTAAAAAAATTTTTTTAATAAAATAAAATTTTCTACTAGCCATAGCTAAAATGTAAAAACGAATAGATGAAATTAATTTTAATACCATATTTTAGTTATCCCAATATATAAAAGTATTATTATTGAAACCTATCATCAATATAAAATTATTAATGTTTACCATCTTTTTTATGTGTTAAGTTTCTAAAATCTGTTGTATATTTTATGCTTTCCTATCACAATTTTGACTAGCCACACTTCAAGCACTCAGTAGCTACACCGATGCTGGTTCAAATCAACTGTAAAAATTATGAGATGATGGAGATTTTAATGCTGTCTGGGTATTAAGTTATAGTACAGTACTATTAATTTTTAAGTGAAATAACAGTACTGTGTTTACAATTTTAAAGAGTCTTTATGTTTTATTTATTTATCATTATAGTTTATTTAGTTTTGAGAGAGAGAGTGTGTGAGCGGGGAGGAAAGGCAGAGAGAGGGGACAGAGGATCCCAACTGGGATCTGCTCTGACAGCGGGGAGCCCAATGTGAGGCTTGAACAAACCGTGAGATCATGACCCAAGATGAAGTCAGATGCTCAACCAAGTGGGGCCACCCAGCTGCCCCTAGAGTCCTTATCTTTTAAAGACACATAACGAATCTAGGTGGGAATAAAGGGAACAGATAAGAATAGAAAACACAAGACTGGCCATGAGCTGACTGGCTACCACTATGAAAATGGCACCAGTTTCCTGTCTAATGTTACTGTCAAAGAATGGAGAGGGTCTTGTTAATTGAAATACTGCAAAAAAGATACTGGAGATAGGCTGAGCTGTTAATACATCCATCACTTCTGACTCCAGGAGCTATAGCTGCAACACGCTCCCTAGCTCTGGAACAGACACCCAACTGTTGGCCAACCTCCCCTGTATTCCCTTTGCCACCCTACATCAATCCCCAGTTGCTGAAGGGTAAAAAAAAAGATTGTAGGTCTAAATCTGCTCCATTATATGGTAAAAGAAAAAAAAAAAAAGAATGAAAGAAATTTCAACTTCTTTCTGGAAAGGAAACAAATGTTTCAAGTCCAGCTTGAGCCAGACTGTTTCTTCGGGAGAAGCCCACTGGACAGAGACCACCTCAAAGCTCCAGAGGAGGTTAAATCTCAGAGGGAGAACACTGGAACTGCTAGAGTCAGCTGGCCACCCCTCACAGAGCATCACCTTCCTCCAGTGCTACACTTGGGAGATTCTGGGTTTTGTTTCATCAAAAAAGTCAATGCTCTTCTGTTTTTGTATCACTTAAACTGCCCCCCCCGTCAGTCACCAAATTGTGTTTGAGTAAGTCAGTGATGAATAACAGAAGGATAATCAGAGGGGACAAGGCTTGTAGAAAGAACCTAAGCAAGGCTGGGGGGAACTCTCAGGCCACTTAATTAGTGACCTGGAATATTCCTCCCTTGGTAAAAGTCTATACATCTTTTTTTTAAGTTACCAAGTCAACTCTGCTCCCATAAGTAGATTTGCATTCCTCAAACCGCCTGTTCTTACTTTGGTTCAGAAAACATGGTGAGAAAAACTTTCACACTTTTATGCCATGGTGCTTTGTATATCCCACCAGCAAAGTGATTACTGTACTGTTTTGCAATGAAGCATTTATTTTCTCTAGTAAGCTGTGATTTCAAAAGCAAACTCCCTGACATTTTCACCTTTGAGTCTCCACAGTCTAACCAATGTGGGATACACAAGCAGGCAATACAGCTTTGTGGAATGAATAGATCGTTCACCAACAAATATCACTGAGCATCTGAACAGGTTAAGACTATGAAATGGCAACCATTTTGCTTTTTGAATCTCCAAATAAACACTCCACATGTAGCTACGTACCTAGGATCTTGTTATGGACTTCAGAATCACACAAGGAAACCAGCAGTAAATTACTTTGCAGTCCCTTCAACCCCTATACCCACAGCATTTAAAAAATCAGAACCAGAATTACTTAGCTTGACCTTCTCATGAGACACGGATTTAAATAACTTTTTGTTGTTTTCTAACACTTAAAGCACGTATACGGTGTTATTATTATGAGTACTCATTGATGTACTTTCTGGTCCAAACTCCTTCCCAAACTCGATTTCTAAATGTTGCTCCAAAAAAGTTCTGAATAATTTCAGAGTCATTAGAAAAGGTCTCTATTCCCATGATTATCTTCTTAGACATCAAGAATAAATTACATTTTTCAGAATTTTGTTTCTATAGAGGTGACATGCCTCTATAGAAACATGTTTAATTTTTTTTTTAATTTTATTTAAGTAAACTGTACACCAAACGTGGGGCTTCAATTCACAACCCTGAGATCAAGAGTCACATGCTCCACCGACAGAGTCAGCAAGGTATCCCAAAACACATTTATTAAGAGTAGGCAAGTTAGGTTGTCTTCGTACCCATTGCAGGGGTTTAACCAATGCCCAAGCATCAATAAGTAAGCAGGAAGTGAGGGTGGAAATAATAGCACAGGCTTCAGAACCACATATTCTTGAAATCAGAGTAATTTTAAGCAACTATTTGATTGTTTCAGCTTGTTTTCTCAAATATAAAAAGGGAACAATTATACTTTTTTGAGGGATTATGGATTTGTTGGTAGCCTAACAAGGGAGGCCATGCAAACTGAATTAGTGTGAGTGACCCAGCCACCAGCTCAGAGGCAAACTCAGCTCACTGATTTGGCCCATGGTTCTATTACTTTGATAATGAATAATAAACATCTCTAATATTTTGTTTATCTACTGATATTGTCATCTAGTGATTTTCCACAATCTCTCATCTCCTACGACAGTTTTATAGTCTTCTTTTGTAGTTGGGATGTGATTTGGTAGATTACATGAGCAAAGTAAAGCTTTCTAATTCTGTAGAATACATGTAATTTTGGAGTTTGCTCCTGATCTGAAAGTTCCAGGAAGGCAGATATTCTCTGTGGGATGTTTGTCATTGAATCCCAAGTGTCAAGAGTGCCTGATACTTATTTAAAAATGGATAACTTTTTCTTGACTGGACATAGGAATGAATATTAGATACTAAAGAGAATTAGGGTGAGGAAGATGTATGTGGCTAAGCATATCCCTGGTGACAAAATATGGGAAGTCCCTAATCAAGATGTTGGTTTTTACGTACTGACTGGCTGAACTAAATTCCATAGACTGTCCAAGGACCCATGAGAAAAAAAACAGAATTACCTGATGGGATCCTGGAAAATGAGCACCATTGCTCACTCCTTCCCTTCTCCTGACACAAACCAGTAACCCATACAAATCAGTGGGCCCTTTATAATTATGAGAGGGGCATAGGCAGAGAGGGGATTATAAGTGGCATAATACATTAGAAAGGGCTTGAGACATCTTTGCCAACTTCCATGATGCCCATAGTCATAATTATATCCACGAAGTCTTTTAAAAATGTATCTACAGGAGTGTCTGGGTGGCTCAGCAGTTAAACGTCTGACTTCAGCTCAAGTCATGATCTCATGGTTCATGGGTTCGAGCACCACATCCGGCTCTGCACTGACAGTGCAAAACCTGCTTGGTATTCTCTCTCCCTCTCTCTGCCCCTCCCCCCACTCACGCTTTGTCTCTCTCTCAAAATAGATAAATAAACTTAAAAAAAATAAAATGTTCCTATAAAATTTTTTTAAATGTATCTACAACTAGAATAACCTCTATGTTCAAGAATCACTGTTATCCCAGCAGCTAAGAAGGCTGTAGCCACTGCCAGAGTGGTGAAATAATTTTGGCCAGGGTTCCCCCAGAGAAGCAGAGCCAACAGACACATAGATAGATACATAGATAGGCAGACACATAGATAGATAGATGATAGGAGAGATTTATTTTATTATAGGAATTGGCTCACATGATTACAGAGACTAAGAAGTCCCAAAGTCTAATCGGCCATCTGCAAGCTGGAAGCCCAGAGAACATGAGGACCAGGGCAGCCAGTGCTGTAAATTCTAATCCAGGTCTGAAGGCCTAAGAACAAGGAACACTGATCCATAAAAGATAGATGTCCCAGCTCAAGCAAGAGAGCAAATGCATCCTTCCTCCACCTTTTTTATTTTATTTTTTATTTTATTCGGGCACGCAACAGACTGGACTGAACTTTTGAGAACCATCTTCTTTATTGTCTACAGACTCAAATGCTAATTTCCTCCCGAAACACCTTCACAAACACGGCAAGAAGCAACGTTTTACCAGCTTTCTAGGCATCCCTCAGCCCAGTTAACATAGGAAATTAACCATCCTAAACATGTAGTATATGATGTAGGAGCTGCTTTAGAGTAGTCAGGATGCATCAAAGCAGAAGAAGAGACAAAACATGGAGAAGGGCTGGGCTGAGAAACGACACCTAGACTCTTGTTCCTGCCTTGCCTCTTGTTTCCTGTTGGACCTTGGGTTAGTCTCACTGTCCGGGCCTGGGTCCCACCTCTTTAAAATAAGGGTGTTGAATCTGTAACATTCCTTCAGGTTCTAAAACTATTTTCTCCAGTCACCAAAGAATTCTCTTTCTGAAAAGGAGCAAGGCTAAGCTAATTTTCCCCCTTTCTACAATTTACATGTCCTTTGCTTTTCATTTGTACGTAAATGTATAAGCCTTTGACCAAAACAAAATTACAATCTCTAGGTCACTCCTCAACCCCCTCATCATTAAAATGCAGCTGCAGATTTCAAGGAACAAAAAAAGGAAAAAGAAAACAGTTACTAAGTCATCCTGACTTGCCAGTTCTGGAGTGTCAGGGAGTAATTATGGGGGTAGCCCAGAGGACAACCAGGAGAGGTGATCACAGGAGGCACAGGCCTCTGCCTACCTCTGGCTTTTGATCTTGAAGTACAGCAGAGGCTCTGTGTAAGAAAAGCATAGTTTGGGAAGGTCAGGGAGTGAACTGGAAAATGCTGGGTTTCAGAGTCATAGTACACAGTTCAAATCCTGGATCTCCTGCTTTGTATGCTTGAGCAACTCACTTCTCTGAGTCTCAGTTTCTTCTCTGTAAATGGGAAATACCAACTACAGAGGTCTGCCATGAGCAGTAAAGAAGGTGATGTGCACAAGAATCACTGAACAAATTATAATGCAGAGAGGGATGGATGGGACAGGCACTTTGTTAAAGACAGAGGAGCAGAAGGCATACTGCAGCCATGTGGTGGGAAGAAAAGTAGTCACACACTCCCCCTGAAATTATGTCAGTGCACACACTGTTGTAAGCTGGGGCAGGGGTGGGGGATATTCCTTTGTGAGGAATTATCCTTCCCTCACAGGGCTCATAGTTGGGAGATGAGGTTTACAGAACTGAAGACCTGAGCAAGCAAAATGCTTAGAGCCCTGGTTGGTGATGCCTTTCTGAACAAGGAAACCCAGAATAGTTGCCCCTCCTTTTTCAATCCTGAGAGCCTAGGATTCTAGAGCAGCAAGTTTTTATGGAAGACTTGGTTCTTAGACTGGACCTAAAGAATGGTACGATTAGGATAGGACCATGGGGAAAAAGTGGGGGTCATAGCACAGATAAGGGAGGGAGCTATGTCTACCCCCTTTTTAGCTGCTATCTTGGCTGCTTTGTCTGTTAGATGATTACCTCATGCTCTAGGGTCATCTCCCTTTCTGGTATCCTCTGCAGTGTAGGACTGTAACTTCTTTTAGAAGCCAGATGGCCTTAAGGAGCTTTAGTATTTCCTCCTTATTTCTAATGGTCTTCCTCCCACAGTGAGGAGGACCCTCTTTGTAGATTTCCCCATGTGTGTGTACAGTAGCAAAGGCATACCAGGAGTCAGTGTAGATTATTTGCCCTCACTGATCGTGAGGATCTGAACTGGGGCATGTAATTCAGCCCATTGTGCTGACTATACCACAGATAGGGCATTGTCCTCTAGGACTTCATCTGTGGTTGTCACTGCATACCCTGCCTTTCAAACAACCTCTGTAATGAAACTTCTACCATCACTGAACAAGGTGAGGTCTGTGTTCCCTAGGCCTGGTCACACAGATCTGAGCGGCTTACAAATCCTTTATCGGTTACCTCAGAACAATCATGATCTGGTTTTCCTTTCTCAGAAGGTAGGAAAGTAGTGGGGTTCAGCATCCAAATGGTTTCAAGAGTGATTCGTGGATTCTCAGGTAGGAGCCCCTGGTATTGCACTGGCTAACAGCTGGAGAGGAAGCACTGTCCTTGAGTATTTGAGACACGACAGCATAAGGGACCTTAACATTTAGTTCTTGTCCCAGGGTGAGTTTATCTGCCTCCTTTTAAAATTTTTTTATGGTTTTGGGGCACCTGGGTGGCTTAGTCGGTTAAGCGTCCAACTTTCGCTTAGGTCATGATCTCACGGTTCGTGGGTTCAAGCCCCGTATCAGGCTCTGTGCTGACTGCCAGCTCAGAGCCTGGAGCCTGTTTCAGAGTCTGTGACTCCCTCTCTCTCTGACCCTCCTCTGCTCACTCTGTCTCTCTCTCTCTCTCCTAGAAATAAAACATTTAAAAAAATTAAAAAAAATTTTTTTTATGGTTTTATTTTTGAGAGAAATAGAGTGCAAGCAGGGGAGGGGCATAGAGAGAGGAAGACACAGAATCCAAAGCAGGCTCTGAGCCATCAGCACAGGCCCAACAGTGGGGCTCAAACTCATGAGACCTGAGATCATGACCTGAGCCGAAGTCAGAGGATTAACAGACTGAGCCACACAGGTGCCCCTATCTGCCTCCTTAATGAGCAGAATTGTGGCCATCCTGCTGCCACTGGGTCAAGCCTCTTTAACAGGCTTGCTACTGGCCATTGCCAAAGGCCAACGGTCTGTGTGAGAACCCTGAAGGCAACATTTTCTTTCACTTGAACAAAGAGATTAAAAGCCTTTTTTATTTTTATATTTTTTTAAAGCACAGGCATTTTTTTCTTTTTTTTTTAAAGATTTTTAAAAATATTTTTATTTTCTAGGAGAGAGAGAGAGTCAGAAAGAGAGAGAGACAGCGTGAGCAGGGGAGGGTCAGAGAGAGAGGGAGATACAGACTGAAATAGGCTCCAGGCTCCAAGCTGGCAGTCAGCACAGAGCCCGACGCAGGGCTCGAACCCACGAACCGTGAGATCATGACCTAAGCAAAAGTCGGACGCTTAACCGACTAAGCCACCCAGGTGCCCCTAAAAGCCTTTTTTATATTCAGGAGGCCAAGGGTTGGTGCCTGCCCCAAGGCTGCCTTTATCCCTAGGAAGGCGGCTTCAGTCTCCTCTGTCCAGACAGGGGATTCTTGCTCTGCCCCTACCAAGAAATTATAGAGGGGGCTTGCTATTGCCAAGAACCCCAGGAATCCAGATTTGGCAGAATCCTGCAGCTCCCAGCAATTCTCGTAGCCCCCTCTTAGTTTGCGACTAGGGTAGGGAGGTGATGGCCTTCTTTCTCTCCAGCCCTAGTGCTCAGTTTCAATGAGACCCAATACTCTTGAGTCTGTCAGGAGTTGGAGGAGGGCCTTGTGTCCTCTGTACAATTCTCTTAGGTATTGCTGGTAAGGAGGAGGTCATTCACATACTGGAGAAGGGTGCAGTGTGTGGCCTCCCTTGGAAAGCCAGTGAGGTCTCTGGCCAGCGTCTACCCAAAGAGGGTAGGTGAGTTTTTAAACCCCTGTGGGAGGCTCATTCAAGTCAGTTGCATCTGACACCCCATGTCTGGTTTGGTCCCTTTGAAGGCAAACAAGGGTTGGCTCTGGGGGGCCAAGTGGAGGCAGAGGAAGGCATCCTTTAAGTAAACCAGATGGCAGAGCCTAGGATCGGGCTAAGGAGGGTGTATGGGTTCTGGACCACCAGGTGCAAGGAGACAGTCACTTTGTTGATAGCTCATGTGTCTTGAACTGGTCGGTACCCTCCTCCTGGCCTCTTGACTGGCAAGAGCAGGGTGTTCTTGGATACCTGCCCTTGCCTCTTGTGGGACAGGGTTTTGCTGCTGTCTCTGCGGTTGAGCCTCTGGGATTAACTCTACAATGACAGGAGCCCGGTTGTGGGCAAGTCCGGGGGGGTTGTCCTCCGCCCATAAAGTGGGGAAAGCAGTCCTGAATTCGAGAGGGCCCCTCAGTTGAGCCTGGGTGCGGAATAGTCTCCATTTTTTTCTCTCTTGGTGTAGTGATTGCTATTACAAGGGGACCAGATTCTTCTTGTCCAATCAGAGGCTGATGCATCCCATTGGCTCAAAGGTTATATGGGCCCCCAGCTTTGAGAGTATATCCTGGCCAAGGAGAGGGATAGGGCACTCAGGTAGGTGGAGAAACTCCTACTATACCGTGTGGCCCCCAAATTCACAGAAAGTTTGACCCCCTACTTTCCTTTTGACCATGGGCTCATGGGGGCCAAGAAGAAGTGAGCCCAGTCCTCCTCAGTCTGAATTTATTCCTGCTAGGCCTATGAGGTCTTTTCTGCAGGGTTCTTCTGCATATTGGCTGGGTTTCTGGGACTTTTCGCAGTTGGAACGTTCATTCTTTCAACCTCCTTTCTCCTTGCAGTAGGCGCATTGGTCCTTGCTAAGGAGGTTCTGGGCCTCCCCCCTTTTGGCAGCTGGACCTTTTGTCGTGGCTTTCTTGTGCCTCGGAATCAAACAGGGTGTAGCCTCTCATAGTAATCCACAGTGTATTCCCCTTGCTGCTGGGGATATTCAGGGACTTCTTAGCCCCTGCTCAGATCCCTTGGAGAAGAGCTTCTTGGTACCAGCAGATGTGGACTGGCATCTGGAGAGTGTCTGTACCTGGCTGAGGGCGCAATCTGGCCACTGGTCCAGGGGAGAGAGGATCTGCTGAATCCAGAGGTGGTGGGGAGACTGAAGGTGGCAGAATACTGGGAACCAGGGGGTTAGGTGCTGACGGTCTTGGGGGAGCATAAGGCGGGGACAAGATTGGTCACTCGGGAGAATTTGTGGAGGTCAGGACTTCTGTTGACCTTCCTTGGGATGCTTTGTCAAGGCAACTAAGACCCTAGTCTGTCCCTGTTTGTTGCAGGTAAATCACACCCAAGGGGGAAGGGTTTGGGTAATCTGTAACCAGGAGTGGATATATGGAAACTGATCAGGAGGACCTGAGTCCCTGGTGACAACACGCCAGACGTGACAAACCATTGGGACATCTAAGGTTCCCTCTGAGTACCAGCTACACCAAAAGTGGGTCATTTCAACTCACATACGATCCTTAACTTGCCGAGGGTCATCTTAATTCCATAGTTTCCCGAAAACCCCTTTTTTGCTCTATTCCGACCCCACAATGTTCCCATTAGACAGAGTTGCAAAGACAGAGAATTTGGGTGACTTCTCTAATGAGGAGACCAGTCAGATGCCCACCTGGCCGCGTCCCAAAGGAACTTAGGTGACGCTTAGCTGTAACGGTCTCAGCTTTGTGACTTTCAATCAGAAACTATTCCGATGCTGCCATAGACTGTATGTCATTCACCAGAGAATCGCAGACTCCACTCAGACTCCGTGGGCTTTTGGGGACCTTAAGGGTGCCCTCCCAGGGAGCCACAGATCCAGTCCCAACTGGAGGACAAGTTTGGGCTGCATATTCACGCACACATTCGGACCAGAGGTTAATACATTCCCTCCCTAGGAATCCCTATCTGTGAGACCTCTAAAATGTCTCCCGGAGATGATCAGACTCCCCTTCCACCCCGACGGGTGGGCCTGACCGGGTCAGACCTTACCGGTATCTGACGTCACGTCCGGGTCCTCACGAAGCCTCCACGAGTCTGGCGGGAACAGCGGAGTGGGGGCAGCCTGAGGCGACCAGCGGGAGACTGCCGAAAATCAGGCAGGTTGCACCTTCTCTGTTGAGATTCTTCATTCCGCCCCTGCCTTGCCGTTTTCCCAAACCGG
The DNA here is from genome assembly GCF_003009895.1 of Hyaena hyaena. NCBI lineage: Eukaryota > Metazoa > Chordata > Mammalia > Carnivora > Hyaenidae > Hyaena > Hyaena hyaena. The sequence continues at coordinate 1,257,687 of NW_024081214.1, read as the reverse complement.
CGGCAACAAGGGGCCAGCACGGTTGGTTTTCCCAGTCAGGGAACCAAATGTTAGGAACCTGGTCTGGATCACCAAGCAGAAGAACCAAGCGACACTCAGAGATGTTAGAAGGCGGGCACATTGTAGATCCCTCTCTTCAGAGATCTGAGCCCCCAGGGCAAGCATGGGGGAGAACAATTTATAGTGTGTTACTTCCGCATTTGTAGTAATTTGGCGCAAAGCAAGCTGGGTAGGAAGAACCCGGAAGGGGAGTCTTCGGAAGGGGACTGGAATTCCCCTATCAGTCGTGTCCGCCATCTTATAACTTAATTTTTCCCTATCAAACTGACTAGAGGACAAAGGCCACTGAAAGAGGGAAGGAAGTTACAATGGAGAACTAGTGTGATTGATGAGAGAGAATAAATCTCGGTTCTGACACATGGGATTTGTAGTAATAGATGAAACTTGAGTGGAAAAGTAAAGTTGAACTGACTTTTTCAACATGACTAGAAGCAACTTTTCTATTCAGACAACATGAAATTGGAGAGTCTAACCAAAATCAGACATAGGATAAAAAAAGAAAAATTCAAACATATTCTGTCACTCGCTTTTTTTCTCTTTTGATGTGTAAATTACTATGTGGGGGGAACTGAGGATATTTGCATAGCTTGTATTTTCTTGAGCATGGGGAATGATAAACGGAATTATGATGGAAATGTTATTGTTAAACCAAATGTTAAACCAAAATAAAAATAAGTAATTAGGGAATGGAAAATGCTGGATTATGTGGATAAATATTTTAACTTTTGGGGGGTGTGATTTGAAAAACCCTACAACTATTACGTCACTGGATCCTATGAATGGATTTATGGCCAATATAAATGATACTGGGGTGTTGCTAGACAATATTTTAACTATTTGGAAGGAAAACAGGTGCTCAGAGGGGAAACCATTTTTCCATTCCATCTATAAAAACTACAGGAAAATTTCACCAGAAAACTGGGCTTATAAAGTTCACTCTGGAGGGCTAATCTGACCCAATCTCTTCATACAAGAAGCTTCCTGAAGACGCTTGCCCTGTTTCTCAGTTATTGGAGGATCTCTCACCCCCTCACCTTTTGGGTTCTCTCCACTTACTTTTATCTCCTCCCTCTTGTGCCTTATTGCTAGCAGCTAAAGCAGTAGTTATGAAAGGGTTAGGAAATTTTTATTCGAAACAGAGATGAGTATGTGGTTTGGGAGGGAAGGGAAAAAGGACTAAACAAAAGGAAGTGACTCTAAGCTGTTAGGAAAGAGAAGACCATTAATAGCAACATCTTGATTTCATTAGGAGGCAAGCTGAAGCCATCCGAAACAGGCAGGGAACTAGGTGATAATAAGAGAAAATACGCTTCTCAGACAAAGGAGCAGACAGCAGGGGATAGCAGTTCAGGGAATGAGGCGAACATCAGGGACTGTGTGCAGAGAGGACACGCTAATCCCTCTGAATCATACCGGCAGAAGCACGGGCTGTTTGAACTCCTTGGCAACTTCAGCCTGGTCTCAAAGTGCATCATGAGGAATGAGAACAAAAGAAAAGTTCACTGTGAGTTCCTCTTGTCAAAGCAGAGGAAATTGCTTTGAGGCCAGCACTAGGAGATGCTAATGGTAGAAAGTGAACCAAGTAAAAGAAGGAAAAAAATGTGCCAGGTCACTGGGAGCCTGCCTAGCATAAAGCGAGATAAAACCACCGCTGATGAGACATTCGGTCTAGGTCCTACCACGCACTGCTGTGCGAGTCACTTCTAACCAGTGCTCAGCCGGCTACAATCCGAAGAGGATGCCGCAACCGCTACAAGAATATTCATTCACTTGACAAACCGTACTTGCACTCTCACTGTGTCAGGACTATTGCTATTAATGCTGGAAGGCGCAATAGGAGCCCGTTATGTCCTGGTACCAGCCGGTTTTGTGAGTCAGAATCATTGGAAAGTGAGTTCTGGGCAATCACTGCTGACCCTGGAAGGGCACGGCTCAGCAGAAAACAGGGGAAGATGTAGGAAAGCCAACGTGGTAACTGGGAAGAAACATGTGTCTGTTTAAACTCCTTGAGAGGAAAGACCCAGTGACTGTCAGTCTTTGTTCTCCGGCGCTCCCAGTTCTCATCCATAAAATTGGCTGAACAGGATGATGCATTCCTTCCCTCTGAGCAATTTAGAATGGTGCTAGTTGTTCTCGGGGGGATCCTGCCATGGAGTTGGGACAACGTGGGGATCTCTTAATCAGGGAATTTGTAATCAGCTGCAGGAGTTAGAAACCGGAGGTGTTTTTTCTGTATGTTTTGATGAGTCACTGAGAAATCTTAAAATGCTAAGGATGTCAAAGCTTTCCCTCCAGATTCTAAACCAGGGGCTGCAAACTCGGCACACCTGGGATTTGTTTGGCTAGCAGAATATTTTTAAAAAATTGAACCAGCATTTACAAATTGTGCAATTCCTGAAAATCCAGATTTGGGGTTTCGCTGAGAGACTGGAAGACTTGATGGCAGTGGGCCCACAGCAGCAATTGGTTAGAGGTGGGTAGCAGCTGTCCCATTTAGATGAAGCAAAGCACCTGCTCTCTGGTCTGACCATCTCTACCCATCATTATGGTAACCAGATAATTTGTTATCCAAACTAAGGAACTTTTGAGAGTTAAAGAGGGTGTTGGACGCACAGACAGAAACCGGGGCTATTATAGACAATGAGGATGTATGGTTACCCTAATTTACGTTGCTTACACTGGGCTTGAATTTTTTTTTCCCCACTGTTACTTGGGTTGTGTGGTCACAAGTCAGGGACTCTCCCGAGAAAGAAGGGAGAGAAAAGTGCAAAATGAGGATGAGACCCAAACGTTGAAAAAAAGGGAACGAAATGAAAAAGAATATTAAAATGAATGCCAATTACACAAAACCTTCAGGTAAAGGCAGAGCCTTGCTGGTGGCTGGCTCAGCATGTAAGTTTGACCTTCCCGGCTCCCTGCCCTCCACAGCACTGTCAGTTTTAATAAGCTGTAATCCCACAGCTACGAGCGAGACTAATCAAACTGCAGAGAGCAGCCTGTTCCTAATCAGGAAGGCACAGGATAATCATTTAACTCTGTGGTTTCTCAGTGAGCTCCAAGCTGCCTTGACAGAAAAAAAGCCATCCTGGATAAGATAGTTGCTTACACACTCTAATCTTGACCTTTTGATGATCTTTGTTTGAAATTTTTATTAAAATGCTTTAATTACACAAGTATTTGGCTTAAAAAATATTTTAGAAGAATCTTTTCCCTTTCTGCCCAGAGAATAATAATAATAATAATAATGAATCGCTCCCCCAAGACATAGGACACCTCAGACATCTGTTGATCCCTGAGTCCACTTGAACTGATGGCAAACCAACCCTTTCAACGCCATTCAGGACATGATTAGAGTCCCCATACTGGGGGCAAAAGGAATTGGGGGACATGGAATGGCAATTCACGTTGAGCACCTACAGGTGCCAGCATGGGACTGTGGGCTACATAGGCCAGTGCCAGCCACTCTCCCTGGGGGGGGGGGGGGGGGGCAGGTGGGAGCCAGGGCCAAGCTGCAGTAAAGTTCCAGAAGCACCCCTCACCTCAGGCCATGTGGCCCTTCTCCTCCCTTCTCTTAAGCCCCTTCAACCCAGGGGCAAGTCCTAAGAAGCCATTTAGTGTAACGGTTAAGCAGAGTTTTAGTCAGATGCAGCTGAAGTTTAACTTGGGGGCTGACTGGTGGTAGGCCCTTAGGCAAACTGTGGGAACTTCCAGAAATTCCTGGTAGGTCCTCAGGCAGGCTACTCAACCTTCCTGAAATTCCATTCTTAACATAGGAATAATAACATAAGCGCTTCACAGCCACGTCCTAAGTGTCAACAAGATATATATACGGAAAGCACTTACCTAATGTGCCTGATACATTAAAAATGCTCCCTAGGTTGTGGTTATTATTTTTATTATGTGCTAGCATGGTCTTAAGGCCCCTAATTATATAATTTAAAGAGACAGGTACATTGTTGAATCTCCTTGGATTCTGTATTCAGTGTTAAGTACACTAAAAACAGTAAGTGCACATGAAATAAATGTAGAAAAAAAAATCTTTTTTCCAGTGGAGAAAATTTCTAGTATCATGGAAATTTAATATTTTGTTTAACAGACTCACTACTATTTACAGAAAAGAAGACAGTATATTTTTTTAATTAAAAGTGTTTATTGGCTATTGGCTTTAATAGACTTACATTAAAGGAAACATTTTTTTCAAATGTGCTAATAAGAAAAAGACCCAGAAAAATGAACAATGCTGGACAGGATATTCAGTCTTTTGAACATAAATAAAACTCATAAATTTTATATGGATTCTGGGATATTTATTAATATTCCTCTAATAGATTTGGCATTGAACAGAATACAATCATATGAATAAGTCTAATCTATTTGAAAGCAATCAGCTCCTTGAGAGCTGAAACTTTCATAAATACCCTTACCATTCATGGCAGAGAGATTACAGGAATGCTACAAACCTTCCTAAACCATTAATAAAAAAAAAAATTTGATACCTGACACATAAAAACATAGTAACCACATAATAAACACAATGTTTAATGCCCATTGAAATGAACAAACAGCAAAATATATTCTAATAATGTAAAACAAATATATTCCATGCCCTATAAAAACAAATGCATCTTTTTGGTTCTGTTGTTTTTACAAAAGCTGTGTGTGTACACATGTGTATGTATTCTTACAGAAAACATGACAAATAGAGGAAAGCCTAAAGAAAATGAAAATCACCTGTCGCACCAACAACATGAATGTCACTACTTTGGTGAGAGCAGAAAAAACTCAGAATCAGAGGTGATCCAAGGTTTCCCAGCCTCAGGATCTGCTGATGCCAATTCACCAAGCACTTGAAAATTCACAGGTCAATCTCTTCAGGGCTCGCAAACCTCTCTACTATTGTCTGATTCTGACACTGCTGCATTTTTCACCAGGCCAACAGTGATCACAAGGACACAAGAATGCTGACTCCAATCTAAAACTTTTTGTTCCCCAGTCATTAGAGCTAGATGGAATTTTAGAGTCCATAGGTGCTGTCCACCATGCCTGTACCTGTTTGCTCAGGAGGAAATAGGCAAGGAGAGGTTAGTGAAGTGATTTGCTCAGGTATCACAGCTGAGGAGAAGTGAAACGCAGTCTTATAATTGCCAGGCCAGGGCTCCATCCAAGTGAGCAGTGAATGATGTGTAGTGATGGGGCTACACTTGTCATGTGCTTAGACTATTAATGAGCCTGAAGGGTAGACCACGGTGGATCTGTATGACCAGACAAAAGCATCTGGGCAAACTTTTGGCTTATAAAAGGTCATTGCATGGGTTCTAGGCAGACAAATCACACACAGATCATGTGGTCAAAGGAAGGAGTGTGTCCTGGGAGACTGATCATAGGAGCAACGTGTAAGCCCCACATTCCATGAAGATGCAAGCCTGGTTAAGTCCCAAGAACCTCTTCTGCTTGACTGCAGTATTGGGGCAGGTTGGAAGACAGAAGTGTTCAAGAGGCCCCTGAGAATATAAGAATTAAAACTAGGAAACTCTTAAATCAGCCAGATGGCTTTTATAGTCAACAGCCATGTGTCTACAAGTCATGCTGCTCATGACCAATCACCTCCTTTCCAGCTCTGATCTAACTCAATGAACCCACACAATCTCCTCAACCCTGCTTCAAGGCTGTCCTTTCTCATCTAAAGCCTTAGTCTGTGACTAAATGAATGTCCAATGACTAAGAGTTAGCATTGAGGGGTGCCTGGGTGGCTCAGTTGGTTAAGTGTCTGACTCTTGATTTTGGCTCAGGTCATGATCTCACAGTTGTTGAGATCGAGCCCCGTGTCAGGCTCTGCGCTGAGCATGGAGCCTGCTTAAGATTCTCTCTCTCCCTCTGCCCCTGCCCCTACTTGCGTGAACGTGTGTGTGTGCACATGCTCTCTCTCTCTCTCTCAAAAAAAAAAAAAAAAGGCATTGAAATATTAAAGGTCATGGTTTAATCCTTTCTGATCAGTTGTGGTCACTTAAGTCTTTATAAGAAATCTCGTTCTCATGTAGGCAGAGTTTGATACAAACATTCCTTATTTGCGTAGACCTTATTCTCAAACACAAATGATTAAAGCTAAGATCGTTTCCTGTCCTCTTCTTCCCGCATGACAACAGTGGGGCAGTGTTGGTGTAAGGAGTCTGACTTGCGTGTGCCAGGTCTCAAGATGCTTGCCTGCAGATGAGCTCTTTCAACTGTGCCAGTCTGTCACTTCTTAGTGCTTCCCGGATGGAGTGGAAAAATCCAAAATAATGTTCAAAGTTGTGCATCATAAGCAGGACCCCAGCCAACAACTCGTTGGTCACCAGCAGGTGGTGGATGTATGCACGAGTATGATTCTTACAGCAGTAACAGGAACACCCTCTCACAAGTGGATCAAAGTCCTCCTGGTACCTGAGAAAGGAAGTTACAATGATACTCCAGAAAGTGAGGAATATGAGAAATCTGCAGCCTAGGCTATCTGTTCTGCTGGTACATAACCAACAGTTAATAACATCACTGGCAAATGCAGTGCCAGCCACCTGCTTAAGATAACGTGGTAACAAGCTAACACAGACTCGGGAGTCCTCCTCTGCCAGGCAAGACGTCCTGGACTGAGGCTTACGCAGCAGCACCAGGAGAGTCACGTGGTCACTCCCTCAGGCCAAGCTTTGTCAGTCACACTGTAAGGGCACACAATGATAGCGAACGCTGTTGTGATTAATGGCACTTTTCTCCCACTTGCCACCAGAGCTAGGACCCGAAGACACGATATACGACCTTTCACTTGCACAGATTCCTGTGGTTTACAAAACACTTTGATGTAGACTGTCTCACTTCACCTCTGCAACCACCTTTGGAGACAGGCATTTTTATTGTCACTTCCTGATGAAGACTACCAGGGGGGTCAAGAGGAAGCGTCTCAGAGCTACCATGCCTACGTTTGATGCCTGGCTCAACTCACCCAGGCAAGTCATTTAACCTCCCTCTGTGTCCTTACTTTCTCATCTGTAATGGTAATACGTGTAGTTACTTATTACCTTAGAGACTTATTGTAAGAATTAAATGAGTAGATATAGCAAAGGATTTGGACATTGCTGGGCACACAGTAAGGACTACACGTGTCACTTTTTCTCAGCTATTAAGTAGTTAAACAACTTGACCAAGGTCATAGAGTCAAGAGCAGTGTGAGGATCTGAACTTTAGGTCTAGCGCTGACAATAAGAAAACTATAATTTCCAGTTAAATCTATAGTGTAAGGGAATTTTAGTAGTAACCCATTCATATTACCCTAGCATTTTAAAAACAGAAATGAACCTCACTGGCCATTTTCCAAGAAGTTAAATGTAGTAAACATCACCATTTCAGACCTACAATCAAGAAGCTCATCTAGAATACAGATTAGACTGAGGATTTTCATATTCTCTGATAAATTTTCAAGTCTGTACTATTATTAGATAGACATAAATAAGTCTGAATCCCTAGAATGTTCCTTCACATAAGACCAAAAACACCCCAGCACTAAAGTGAGAGTACCAAACTCACAGAAATACCCGTCACTAGTTCACTAGTAATTACCACTTTAGGCCAAATACAAAGTTACAAGATCTCTTAGTTCATTCTTTATAGAGGGAAATATTTTATTAAGATTTATAATCTGTATATAACCAAGATGACCTAAGTTCCTTAGAATTTAAACACTTTGTTGTTTTTTATCTTGAAATCTTTATCTTGCTCTGTCATTATTTAAAGTAACTGGAAAGAGTAAAAGATACCAGACAATGTATTTGGCCTAATCTTTCTGACAGTTCTTCTAAAACAACCGTTATCTAGCCTTGGTTTTCTGACAAGACAAAGTACACAAATTCATCTGTAGAAAAAAAAGAGCTTTTCTGGAACTGAATTTGAGAAGGCCTAAATAATATCCAACTATAAATATTTTATGAAGTCATAAACTGAAAAGGGAACAGTTACATAAACTTTTAAAACAGACTGAAATTAAAAAGTCAGAAATCAAGATCCAAACTTAAAAAAATTTCCTTACTTTTTTTCCTTCAGATTAATTTCAAATGATGTAATTTCTTGGTTGCAACTGGTTGTTTTAATTTTCTTAGTTTGATCCACATATTTTATTTCTTCCTGTGTACCATTTTGTTGCAATACTGAAGGACAAACCAACAAAAAGTCTTGAATGAAAATCAGATAAAGAGTGGCCATTGGGAGATTTTTATTTTAGTTACTATTTTATGTCCATGAGAATTTATCCTAAGGAAATTACACAAGGAAAGTAGTAATATGGACCAAGATGATCACTGTCATATTCTCTAGAATATCAAAACTTGGAGATTCAACAATGTCTAAGCAAACTATGGTTACAAGTATGTAATATATAATCTTACTGTCAAAGAATGATTTTAAGAAAACAGATGGGGAGTGAGTGTGTGTGTGTGTGTGTGTGTTTGTGTGTGTGTGTGTGTACATGTTTGGAGGGGGTTGGAAATCTATGTGTGTGTGTTGGGAGTTATGTCTCATCATAATGTACATACAACAAATTAATTGTGCCTTGTAACTGCCTATGCTCCAAATAGATTAAAAGTAGAATATAGTTTTAATTTATGTATTCTGTATGGAGTCCTGGGAAGGAACTCAGATCATCCAGAACTAACCGGGGACTTGTTCCCTTGAACTCTTTAAGAAAGAATGTTTCTGGATTTATAAGAGAAACAGTACTCACTATGCAAAGAGCCAGCTGTCCTGAACAGGGGCAAGTAGAGAAGTATTATTGGGAAGAAGTAATAACAAGTTCAGGGTTGACCCAAGGAGAATGGACAGACAGTACTAAGAAGATAATTTTGTCCAGATCAAAGGAAAAAAAGAGAAGTGACCTCAGCATTGAGGCTGTTACAATTTTGCTGCCATGAATTTGTATGCTGATGTGAGAAACTACAATAATGCCCTGGCTTTTTGGAAAATCCTTGTCACTAGGGGGAACTATATTAGCTCCTATACAGGGAACTTACTCCTTTGTAATTCTCACTGTAATTGGCAAAAGACTTTAACTTACTGTACACACATACATACACAAATATGGTTATTATCAATACTTTAATGGAAAGTGTTCAGTTTTCCTAATCATGAAGAAACATCTTTCTCTAGCCAAAAAGGAATTTGTTTGTTCCAGAGAATTCAATATCAGGTTCTTTGTAGAGTTTTGCATATTCATGGTACAGAATAATGCTTACCCATGTCCTTGTGGAAATAATTAAGCTTGTAAATGAACATTTACAGAGTTTGTGGTATGCTTTTCCATCAGCATACATTATATTCTGGTCAGTTTAAAGGATAGTAAAACTGACCTCCTTTATGTAAGAATTTGAGCAAACCAATGTGTTTCCAGAAGTAATTCAATTTAGGTTAATGGTTAGTTGGCTTTACAAAACTATAACATCTTCTGGATGAAATTTTAATAACTTCTGGGGAATAAAATGAACCTTTAAGAAGTCTCTGGCCTGAGTTAAAGGCTGGTGGTGACAGAGGAAGAGCTCAAAGGACAGCAGGACGCGGGAAGAGAAAGTCCCCTGTGAAGGCCAGCGGGCGGACTGGGCAGGCAACAGCCCCCTGAGAAACTGGGACCCCAGCCTGACGCCTGTATCCCATATCCCAGTTCTTTTCCTACTGTCAATTAAATGTCAGACTCTGGAGCTGAGTTTCTTGACTTCTAACAAGACAATAAAAGAAAATGGTGGTACTTCAAAGCAATATTAGCAGAGGAAAACAGCTTTCACATCTCCATGTGTTAACAAAAACCCAAAAAAGCAAAAGTAACACTAGTATCAGATGAGGTAAGACTCTCTGTATTTTGATAGCATGGGGTTGGCAAAAAGCAGACAAGAACTCTTTTGTGAAAAACTGAATTAACTTTTACTAAGCAGTTCAAAGGTTTTCTGTCCTTAGATTTTCATCACTATTCACTCTGACTGTTCTTTTTTCAGATTGTTAATAGAAAGCGTTTTGTTTTTCTTGGTTCTGCTCACTATAAGATCACTTCCAAATAACTGATGAGCTACAGGGATAGCACAAAGGACTGACCGGGTTTTGTGTGCCAACATGCCAGAGCATACAGATAAGAAACAAAAATGTAGTTTTATAAAAGCTGATGTTACAGTATGCACATATCTCTGGCTTGTGACTCAAAGCAAAAATGAAGAGGAAATAGAAGATACTCGAGGCTATCACAGAGACTAACTTCAGAAGACCTACACGTCTCTTCAGGGTTCGGCTGGTAATCAAAGCTGAAAGTCAGGGCACATCCCCGCTCGGTCACTTGATATGGGAAGAAACTCTCAAATAAATCCACTCCTCTTTCAATACACTTGAGCACCTCATCTGGCCGGCTGACTCCACAGATGAGCCTGTGAAAACAACAGTAAAAACAGTGACATGAGGACAATGCCAGGCTGCGTGGCGGGCAACAGATAATAAAACATGGTGGAAAGAACGTAGGGCTTTGGCAGCAGAGGGGCCTGGGCTCGAATCCCAGCTCTGCCCTTTATTTACTTACTGTGTGACTTTGGGAAGGTCTCTTAACCATTCTGGGTTTTAGTTTTCTAACTGTAAAAACAAGATCAGTAATGCATACCTCACAGATGTCTTATGAAGATTAAGGAGGTATTTGTAAAAACACACAGTGTATGTAGTTTCAGTTCCAAAGAGAAGTGCAGTAAAGGTTAGTTTCCGTCCCCCCTCTCCCCCCAATTACTTCTGAACAACCTCCCTAGCCTTCGACTGAACTTTAAAGCCTATCTATATACTCCACAGGTTTTTCTTAAGGGTGCAAACTATATGTCAACTATACTTCACAATTTTTAAAAAATTAAAAAAAAAAAAAGAGTGCAAAGCTGTGTGCTTTACTTCCCCCTCATATACTTTCCATGTTTTAACTGTATTTTACCTATAGTTTCTTTCTTATAATTGGTTCAGGAAAGACATTTTTATCTATTGTATTCTTCATAGGTTCATTTACAAAGCAACTCTCTCAGAATTTAAACTCTGCCCATAGGATCTAAAACTCTAATTGGCTTTCTTTATTCTTCTGTATTTTCTCTAGTAACAAAAAGTCTACATGGACTGAGGTGGTATTTTCAGAGGTAATGGGTAAGGCATTCTGGGAGAGTTAATCACACACTCAACCAGATTTTGCCACTAACACAGGAAGGGGAGGCACCCTGGATCAGGGTTGGCTGGCTGGCTGCTTTTCTTAATGTTTGTTTTTCTACCCATGGTCCCTTTTATGAACTGGCAGAGAAAAACTTACAGACTCCCTTATTTCTGAGAGAAGTCCAAAAAAGTCTTATGTAATATTAAATAACCAGAACATTTATATATACGCCATTTTTTCTGACTACAGTTTCCTTCAACTAATGTAATGTTTTAGAACTCCTCTCCAACTAAAGCTGGCATTTCTACACACGTATAGGATGAAAAACAATCCCAGCACTCAAATCCAGTAACAGACATCTGTGAGCACTTAGCTCAAAGAAGTCTAGAAAATGATGGAAATACTAGTGCTGAATTGTTATCTGCACCAGAACGAGATAAGCACAGGAGGGTGAGCAATGAACACAAGAGAGCTAGGTTAAAACCATGGGACAAGTGCTGGGTGGGCTGGCGGAAGTGTCTGGTTCTGGCTGTTCACCTCTGTGTCCCAGCGCTGTACACGTGTGTGAAAATTCATCAAGCTGTCCATAAGATTCATATACTTTATTGTAAGTTATCCTGGCATTGTTTTTTAAGTGGTAAAATTTACATATACCATATACCATCCAACAGCCCAAGAGGTATAATGCAGCATCCTATAATCAAACCTCTAAATAGATCTGTAGGAAAAAAGCATGAATATTCACACCACATTGGATAAAAAACTAGAGATTAAAAAAAAAACAAATACGGTGGTAGTATAATAAGAAAGACATCAGCTGCACTAGGAACCTTGGGATTTTTAGCTTTAAATCTTGTAGGTCATCTCCTACACCAGTACATACTGAATCCTGTGTTTCCGGAAAGAACTAGCCCCATTAGTGTTGCCAGTCCCCTTGATTTCAAAAAATGACACTAACTACCTGCCTCAAATCTAAGAACTTCTTCCAGGTTCTTATTATTACTACAGCCCACCTTCATTCTGCTAGCCACCCCCAATCTGTCCTCAACTTCCCTTGATTAAGGCCAGAATTCTACATGACTTTATTCTTATCCCCAGGGGCCATGTTATAATGGATAAAGAATATTTGCACTTGGCACAAAAATGAGGGGAAACAGTGTAACACCTGCCCTCCCTTATGAGGATCAAATAAACTAGTTCACATGGCAATTGTCCTCGTCTATGTTCTGAAATCAAAGGCAGGACAGCTGTGATGGAAACTCTTCCTCTGAGCCCAGAAAGGACATAATCAGTTCATCAAAAGACATGCCCATGTAGAGACTCAGCATAACATGCAATCACCAGCACCCTTGCTCTGAAGCCCACGAGGCGTGGCCTGAGTCCTAACTGAACACTAGCCTGGGTTTGTCCTCCGGCAGCTCTGCAGTGACTGATGACAGCAAGTACAGTCTAGTTTCCAGGGTTGTTGGATTCCCTTGAAAGCCATCCAGAAGGAAGCCACCTACGGGCCGCTTGGCTGTCTCTCGTGCCGATCTCAGCCTCTCTTCTACCACATCTCCACCTTCAATCACTCCAATGATGGTACTTTTCTGAAGGACCTAAAGGAAGAAAAGACAATGCTTTTAACTGTTTCCAGCAGTGGAGACCTTCGTTTATATGAACTTTACATGGAAGACCAAGGGAGAGAAGAGATCTCAGTGCAGCTACTACAGCTGAAGCATGAAAGGGGGAAGATGCTCCTTCCTCCCTGAGAACTTTAGGTCTCCAAGCACCACAACTTGAGCTCCCTCCTTCCTGAGAATCCTTAGGGCTCCAAAAACCACCATTTGAAAGCCACTCAAATAAATAAGAAAAGACTGAGGAGAAACTGAGGCAATCAGCACATGTAGTCATGTTTGAGCTTAGATTAAATTAACATACACTGAGCAAGTACAAGAGGGAAAGGACAAAAAGAACTGTTTTGTTTAAATGACTGTTCAGGCCTGTTTAGGCTCTAACTAACTAACTAACAACTCTCTTAGTTAGAGATGACTTTAAGAACTTTATGGCTGGGGAGCGCCTGGGTGGCTCAGTTGGTTAAGTGCCCGACTTTGGCTCAGGTCATGATCTTACAGTTCATGGATTTGAGTCCTGTGTCGGACTCTGTGCTGACAGCAGCCTGGAGCCTGCTCCTGATTCTGAGTCTCCCTCTCTCTGTACCTCTCCCCCACTCACTCTGTCCCTCTCTCTCTCTAAAAAATAAACATTAGAGGCACCTGGGTGGCTCAGTTGGTTAAGCGTCCGACTTCGGCTCAGGTCATGATCTCACGGTTCATGGGTTTGAGCCCTGCGTCAGGCTCTGTGCTGACAGCTAGCTCAGAGCCTGGAGACTGTTTCAGATTCTGTATCTCCCTCTCTCTTTGACCCTCCCCTGCTCATGCTGTCTCTATCTCTCTCTCAAAAATAAATAAAACATTAAACAATTTTTAATAAAAAATAAACATTAAAAAAAAGAACTTTTACAGTTGGGATAACGAACTGTCTATTTGGGAAAAATTAAAACTACCTTGCACACCAGCCTCAAAAATAAATCCCACAGGGTCCTATAATCTAAACATAAAAAGAATTATAGAAGTATCAGAAAGATACAGTCAAGTTTTTATAATCTTAGGGTAAGAAAGGCCTACCTAAGCAAGCTAAAGTTTACGAAAAAAGGCTAACATATTTGAGTACAAAATCATCAAAACTTCTCTAGTGAAATATACTCTCAACAAAGGCAAAGGAGAACTCACTGCTTGTTGGAAGAGATACCATACTATACTTATACCATAGAAAAACCTCCAACAAATCTTCTAAGGAAACGACAACCCCACAGAAATCTGGGCAGATATATGAATGTGAATAGGAACTTCTGAAAAATACATGTGAATGCCCTGTACACATATGGAGAGCTAACTAAACCTCACCCGTAAGGAAATACAAATTGGCAACAATTAGGTACCATTTTTGCCCATCACACTGACAAAACAGTTAAAAGACAGATAGTGACACAGTGGAAGAAAAAGTGTTAGAGAAATGACACATACTCTGATAACAAAAGAAAGTGAAAATTCAGCTTTTTGTGAGAGCAAGTAAACAAAGCTTGTCAAAATGTGGATGCTTTTATCCCATGTCCTAAAATTCTACTTATAAGAATCTCTCCTACAGGAACATTCATTCATAAGCAATAAGGTATATATATTCACAAAATATTTAGAATAATGAAAAACTGGAAACAAGTATACATTAATAGAGTAAAGGCTTAAATTATGATACATGCATAGTATGGCTTCCTACTCAGGTGTTTTAAAAAGATGCAGTGAATACAACAACATATGCATTGATAAGAAATGCAATTCTGAGATATTGCTAAACAAAAACAAGCACATTTCTGAACATATGATCATATTCGTGTAATAAGAACCCCATACAGTCATGCATGTATGTAAAAACTATGTGTATGCAACTAAAAAGTAAGGTTTGCATGGAAACACACGAATCGACAGTGGCTCTCTGGTAGAAGAGAGGATTGGGGAAGGAGCCTGGAATGCTGTGAAGAGGGAATTTCGCTTCTCAGTTTAAGCAGGAGGGACACAATTAGAAGGAACACTTGGGCTGCTGTGTGGAGAAATGAGTTAAGAGTGAGTATGGCTAAAGGATGGGTAGGAGGCAACTTTAATAATCCAGGTAAAAGACCAAGAGGATCCAGGCTAAGGTGGTGGCAGTGGGGGAAGGGGCTGGGGGAAGGATCTGAAAACTCATCAGAAGGTACGATCCTCAAACTTGACCAATTAATTGCCCAAGGAGATGGTGAAAAGTCTGGGACGACTCCTGGCTCCTGTTTTGGAAGTCCAGGGAGAGGATGAGAAGAGCAAAGATAGGAAATTCTAGGAAAACAGTGGAGGGTGAGGCAAGATGATCTTTCTGTTTTGTGCATTGTTGAGTTTGAGGTATCAGCCGCTGAGTACACGAACCTACAGTTCTGGACACGTGTGACACAAATGTGACTGCCCGGCTAGAATGACAGATGCCTGGCGCACTGCTGCCGCTCCCCATGGCAGATGGGGCTGACAGATAACACTCTTCCTACTGTACCCAGGCACAGCTCCAAGCACCTTGGGATGAAACCCACTTGCCATCCCTGACCTAGGAAATATGTGAAGAAAAGAAAGCCAACAACGGTATTTAAGTATTTAAGGGCATTCAGAATAAGAGGATCCAGGGGTGCCTGGGTGGCCCAGTTCATGATCTCGTGGTTCATGAGTTTGAGCCCCCCATCGAGCTCTGTGCTGAGAGCCCAGAGCCTGGAGCCTGTTATGGATTCTGTGTTTTCCTCTCTCTCTCTGTCCCTCCCCTGCTTGTATTCTATCTTTTTCTCTCCCTCTCAAAAGTAAATAAACATTAAAAAAAAAAAAAAAAAAAAAGAGTAAGAGGATCCAGTGAGGCAGAGGTATGCAGATATACAAAGTAGGTGGTTACACAGGCCTGCCCCTTTCCATGACTGACACAGCCCTATCTGAAAAACCTCCTTTCATGGATGTAAGAAGTATAATCATATAACTTATTGTCCAAAATGGAATATAGGTGTTCTTTCCTCCAGCCATCCAAGAAGCTGGAAGGAGAGAAGCCTAAGGGGAAGAAGGTAACTCCAGCTTCTGCTGTCATGAAAAAGGAGTCCGAGAAGGTGGTCAATTCCCTGTTTCAGAAAAGGCCCAAGAACTTTGGCATCAGACAGAACATCCAGCCCAAAAGGGATCTCATGCACTTTGTCCAGTTGCAGCAGCAAAGGGCTCTTCTCTATAAATGTCTAAAAGTACCTCTCACAATTACCCAGTTTACCCGGGACCTTGGTCTTGGACAGCCACGCAGCTAGTCAACACTTAAGCTTGCCCACAAATACAGACTAGAGACAAAGCAAGAGAAGCAGAGATTGCTGGTCTGAGCTAAGAAAGCTGCCGGCAAAGGGCTTGTCCCCATTACGAGGCCGCCTGTCCTTTGAGCTGGGGAAAACAAAATGGCTCAGCTGGTAGTGACTGCACGTGATGTGGGTCCTATTGAGCTGTCTTCCTGCCTGCCATGTATCCTAAGATGGGGAGGGTCTCTACTGCACCCTCAAGGGGAAGGCCAGGCAGGGGCATCTGGCCCACAGGAAGACCTGCACCACGTCGCCTTCACACAGGTTAACTCGGAAGACAAAGGAGCTCTGGCTAAACTGCTGGAAACCATCAGGACCGATTACGATGACAGATATGATGAGATCTACCATCACCGGGGAGGCGACATCTGGGTCCAAACTCGATGTTTCACGTTGCCAAGTCGGAAAAGGCAGAGGCTAAAGAAGTGGCCACCAAACTGGGCTAAGGGTGTGCTGCTGCACTTTCTGTACATAAAAGTAACAAAAAAGTTCCCTTTCAAGAAAAAAAACTGGACACATGTAAGAGCAATAACCATGTAATAATCATGTCAAGACAATAGCATGATTATAGGGATAGCGAAAGGGACCAACACACAGCAATAATATGAAATGGTAAGGCTGACTCGCATGGGAGAGGGGCTTGAGGCTCATCCAGCTGTTCTAATAATCATGCTGTCACAGTCCTTGTCCTCCTTTCTACTCATGCAAACATTACTCATCCTACAAGGATAATTACCGGCTCAAAACAATTGCTAGTGAGCAACGCTAACAATTAAGACCCACGGCAATGTCCCCACGATGAACTCTTACTGCAGATACTGAGTGTTCTATTCAGAATGACAACTAAGTTTCCTCTGGTCATTTCATGTATACTAACTTCATTAGCCAATTATAGTTTTTACCGGTAAACTTAAGACAACAATGTCCGTCAGACTCAATGCGCTGTGCCACAGTGGGACCTGACCATTGCTCAGGATTACTCCACATCAATGATGTCAATGCTGAATTCTCCCCTCCGGTCACATCTTCTCTTCTCTCATCAGCTTTGCTCTCTCCTAGTGAGCTTTATTCACTCTACTCTCAGGTTCTCTGATTTACTGCCATAGCTTCCTCCTCCCCACCCTGTCATAACCAGCCGCCACCAGCAAGCATTTATCGAGGGCGTCCTTGTGTCAGGCATTCTGCTACATGATGGAGACACAAAAATGACCCCGAGAAACTGAGTTTAAGGTCACAATATAATAAAAAAATCATTGTACTACAATGTGACTTGAGCTATATAATGTGACCACATACAAATGAAAGAGGTGGCAAAGGATGAACAGAACTTCCTAGAAGGGTCAGGGACAGTTTCCTAGAACGATGAATGGAATGGAATGAGCCAGATCTAGAAGCAATAGAAGGAATACAACTGGAAATAAGAAAAAAAGAAACAGTCCAGAAGGAAGTCTGTGTACAGCCCTGGCAGAATGACACAGGGTAACACTGCAGGAAACTGCAAGTGACTTGGAAGGGCCAGAGTGCCAGCTGCAGCCAGCCCTGAGCTAGAGGAGTGGGCAGAGGCCAGGTCACAGCAGGCTGTCTCTGCCACATACACGCTGATTGGAAAGTTATTAAATTATTTTTGGGAAGTGCATGTAGGCTCATATTTGTGTTTTATGAAGATCTCTGACAGCAGGGCTGAAGAGGGATTGAATGGAAGTGAAAACAAGACAGAATAATTAAAACGTAATTGTCCACATACGAGATGATGAGGTTATTATGCCTCTAGGCGGTGATAAGAAGGAAGGGGAGGAGGGGGCAGATCGTAGAAATCAAGAAGGATTCTTAGGAATCAAGAAGAAGCAAACAGTTGAATATTAAATTGGGTATTAAATGGAGCCTTGAAAGACTCAGTTTCTGGGCTGAGGAACTTGGTGGCTGCTATGAACTGAGAAACAGAGGAAAAGAAGAGCTCTGAGGAGATCAGATACTGAGTTTGGTTACCTCTGAGTTTGAGGTGCATGTGAGGGATATTCTAATACAACTCGGCTAAAGTCCACTTTATATAATTCTGAAGCTAAGCAGAGTGATTTTGATTATACATGCAATTTCAGAATTATTCAGCAATTAAACCTAAGGGGAGGCTGCCTGGGAAAAAAATCCAGAGTGGGTCAAAAAGGAGCCTAAGACAGAATCCTAGAGAGCAAGAATACTTATGGCTCAGAAAAAGACAATAGGAGAGTAAAAGAGAGCAAGAAGTGAGAAGCAGAGAAGCAGGAGGAGAAAAGGAACATAAATGAGTAAGGGTTTCAAACAGAAAGGAGTGGTGAGCAGTACAGCCTTACCTCGGACTCTTCCTGCAGCCGGAGACAATTATCTAGGAAGAGAAGTGATCGATCAACAGACTTTCTGGCTCTTTTTATGGAAGTTGCTTCCTCACAAGATGCCTCTCCATCTGAGAGACACTGAAACCAGTCTGGCTGAAGGGTCTGCTGAATTGCCATGAACTTGGACGCAGTCATCTCCATTCGTCCCCCAACACCCCACACAGACACAGACTGTCATGGAACAAAATGACGAGGAATCAGCAAGAGTAAAATGCAAACAAAAAGGATAATAATAAAATGGTAAAGCAATAGTGAATTTAATTCTTCTTTACAAATGGACACATGGTGGTCATTTAATATCCTAGATATGGTGGGTACAAGAAGCTTCCTGCACCATCTTCCAATTTTCCAAGGACCTTATAGCTCTTAGAGAATTCTGCAGTGGCCACAGAGCCAACTACTGAGCTAGCCCCAAGAATTCTTTGTTATTCTCTCTAGCCCAGTCATTCATTCTCTGAGACCCCACCCCATGCAGGCTGTTCCTAAATATACAGCAGACACCGATCTTTCTCTGTCTTCGATCACATTGTTCCTTTTGCCTGAAATGCCCTTCCTTTACTTCTCTGCCTGGTAAACTACTACTGCATCCTTCAGGACAGAATTGAAATATCATCTACTGTATTGTGCTCTCCAAGCCTATCTGGGCATAATCCATCACTCACTCTTCTAAGCTCTTACAGCAATTTGTACTTCTTTCTTTTATAGAAAAGTAATACTTATCACACCATTGTATGGTTGTCTGACTAGAGTATCCCAATTCATGTTTGTACCCCAAAAGCCTAGTCTAGACTCTTACATAGTATTGAAGGTTAGTTAAGTGTTTACTAGATTGAGTTAGATACAGATTTAAAAAAAATAGTCAGATAATACATAAGCATCTCTATACAATGTTTCTTTCTTGGTTACTCCTTCCTCTACAGTATCTTTCTTCTTAGAAGAGATTGACAAGGACATAAACCGGGAAGCTACATACATCTTTTTTATTATGGCCTAAGGCTTAATTAAGAACACTATTTAGGGGCGCCTTGGTGGCTCAGTCAGTTGAGCATCCAACTTCGGCTCAGGTCATGATCTCGCAGTTCATAGGTTTGAGCCCTGCGTCGGGCTCTGTGCTGACAGTTTACTCAGCACCTGGAGCCTGCTTCAGATTCTGTGTCTGTCTTTCTCTCTGCCCCTCCCCTGCTCACACTCCATGTTGCTCTCTCTTGCTCTCTCTCTCAAAAATAAACATTAAAAAAAAAAAAAAGAACACTGTTTAAATGAATCCTCTTTCCTTTGCAAGTAGGCAGATGACAGAAGTAAAAATATTATCTTTTGGATTAAAATTACAAAATAAAGTTTAAAGCAGAATAATTTAAAATACTTAGGCAAGATTAGGAGACATTGTTGACATCAATGAAGCAGGTGCAGGAAGAGTAATTGCATTTGTAATGCAGCAGTTTATACCAGGGCCTGGCCCGAATGTAGTCCCCAGGGACAAGACCAACGTGCCATGCCTCAGGTGAAAACTTTTAATGAAGTCCTTTTGATACTGTTCTTCACTAGCTAAAATCCCTGGCTGTGCACCCAGCTTCTTCAAATTCTGTTCTAAAAGCAAGCAGTATTACACTGAGATTCTACTATATATAGTTATACATGTGATAACACTCATCAGCAACTTTCCTAGCACTTCCTGAGGTTGTTAAAACTGCAAATAAAGCGTGGCATAAAAAAATTATTGCTTTCTACCATCACAGCAATTTCTCTTTTTTGCCATGTACTTGACCCTCCTTCATCCCCCAATCTGTTGCAACAATGAAAATGCTGAGGACATATTCCTTACCTTAACTCCCTCCACAGGCAACCAGGCTCTAATTCCTATAAACCACCCATCCCACTATATTCATAGAAATAAGGGGAAGGTCTGAGGTCAGGAATGGGCTAGCAACCCATACGGTGGGATCCAGCACTGGAGAGATACAACAGGCTGACCATCTGGGACAAAGCTCCAGCCTTGGAGGCCCTTCTGAGAACACACCTTGTTCGTTACATAACCAGCTGGGCAGGGGCTGACTGGATCATGCAGGGAACAGTACAAGAGCGATTCTGGCATGCCTGTATAGACACAGAAAAGAACTCTTGAAAGCACTTACATCAACAATTCACTGTGTTGTAACAGAGTGCAGCTTTATAAGTATACTGCTGGATAAAGCAACTCTAAATATAGTAAACTGTTCATACCCGATCTTAGAATTCTAAGAGGCCTGTCAACATGAATGAAAAGGTCACCTTTAAAACCTACTCATCTGGGGGTGCCTGGGTGGCTCAGTCGGTTAAGCGTCTGACTTTGGCTCGGGTCACGATCTCACGGTTTGTGGGTTCAAGCCCCATGTCGGGCTCTGTGCTGACAGCTAGCTCAGAGCCTGGAGCCTGTTTCAGATTCTGTGTCTCCCTCTTTCTCTGACCCTCCCGTGCTCAAGCTGTCTCTCTCTCTCTCAGAAATAAATAAAACACCAAAAAAAAAAAAATTAAAATAAATAAATAAATAAAATAAAACCTACTCATCTGTAAAAAGAATTAATGGTTCATATCAAATGACTAGAGTTGCTACAAAGAAAAAGTGTATCTTAAAGTATGAGATACAGTAAAAGTATTTAGTGGCACGTTGACCCTACTTGATTTGTTCTGAAGAAAAATTTGATATCAAGTATGTTCGTTCTAGGTATCATCCAAAGGAACTAGCTACTGGAAAGATGAAATGATATGGTCTCATTAATAACAAAGGTAATCTCATTAATAACAAACCCATCAAACATCATGGGACTTCAGGGCAGAATTACAGGGACGCTAGAGGATACTGAAAATGGATCAAATTCTCAGTAAGTTTCATGGACTTAAGATGACAATTTCTGAGGTTCTTTAGTCAAAAATACAGTCATTAAAAAAAATCCAAAAAAGTGCTTACTAAACCATATGTGCTTAAATTTCATATGCAACCCTGCTTTTTACTAAAAAAGGATTTCACTGAAAAAAAGATGAAGAAAATAAAGCAAACTAGAAAATAAAAACAAAAATAAAAACAACTCTACAGTTCCCCACCTATTTTCCACAATTTCAGTTAGTATGGTAATCCCTAGAAAGCTTATTTAGCTATTTTCACTCAATTGTACATTTATATACTTACAATTACATATTTAAGTACATACATATTTATACTATATATTTATAATTGTATACTTTAAAGCTGGTTTTAAAATTGGTTTCAGTCCAGGGGTTCCTGGGTGGCTCAGTTAGTTAAGTGTCCAACTTCAGCTCAGATCACAATCTCATGGTTCTTGAGTTTGAGCCCCGCATCAGGCTCTGTGCTGACAGCTAGGAACCTAGAGCCTGTTTTGGATTCTGTTTCTTCCTCTCTCTCTGCCCCTCCCCTATTCATACTCTGTCTCTCTCTCTCTAAAATAAACGTTAAAAAAATATTAAAATTGGTTTCAGTCCAAGGAAAACATTACATAAATTGCTCTACTGAAATACAGGGCCTTGTGACCACCACCAAGTTATCATACAGTTTCCCTCAGAAGCAGAGGACTGAATAACCAATGGAAACAAAATTTTCATTCACTTAAGTGGGTCTTAGATATTGGGAGAAAGCTTCAGGAGAAAGTTATCTACAGAAGACTTGATTCTCTAGCTGGCACTGCTAAGCTTTTCCTATAAACAAATGGATAGATACATCTGCATATAAAATCCTATTTCTGGAACAAAAGATAATAAATATTAACATATGAAAATATAGCTATATATAAACACTTCATCTTCTGCTTTATGTTTTAGGCTCAAACATGGCTAGACTACTTTGAAAGTTAGGTTATGTCTCATGCAGCTTTTTACCTGTGGGTCTTTGCTCTGTGCCTGGTGTGTCTGCTCACACCTGAGTACTTCTACCACTGTGCCCACCTCCTGACCTGGTTAACTCCTCCTTTTCCTGGACTCAGCTAAGATACCCCTTATCCTCTGTCTCAAGAATCCTTTCTAATCTAGTTTTACCTCCTTTCACATGCTCCCCCCCCCCCGCCCAGCAAGTTATGTGCTCCTCCCTCTGGGCTCTCATGGTACATGGACATATTCCTAATCCTGCAAATGTGGTCACTGCACCTACTACAATTACCTGTTTATCTTTATCCCAGACAGGCTCTGAGTTCCACTGGGGAAGCAACTATTCCTATTCATCTTTGAGTCCCCAATGTGTGCTCTTAGATGCCAAATAAATGCTCATTAACGAATAAGTAAATGTATGAATGAAAGATCAGTCAATAGCACCTCCAAACTTCAAATTAATACATCACAAGACAAACACAAATGACAATTAATTTTTACCTATAAACTTTCCAATTCCTTCCTTATATTCTGCCAAGACCTCATGGTGTTCCGCCCTGTGAGCAAAACAGAAAAATACATGATAATGAATTGTACAGATACTCTATGCAACAACCGAAACCCACTCTTTGCACTGAAACAAGCTATGTGACAGTAGATGTAGTCTTGAACAACAGAGTACTTCTGTTGCCATTATTTAAGAGTTCCAACTCATTAGGCTGTGTTCATTAGCCAGAGTATAGGTCTTCACTTTATAAATGTTTCCGTGGGAACAGAAACTGGCAAAGATCAAGTGCTTCCAATGCCAGATTTTCTTGTTCCCGTATTAGTAACACAATACTGCAGAGTTATTTCATCATATAGCAGGTTCTTCAATGAAGGATAAGGCCAATATGTACATTACATAAAATGATCTAACTCCATTAGTTTTGTTTGCATAAAATAGTACTAGCAAGTACATGTGCAGATACAGGGAAAAGTTTAAGGCTGGTGCATGAAGACAGACTCCAGAGTCTAAGTTTAGTTCTTATCTAGCATTCCCTGCCTGTCATCTCTGGGAGTAATGGCAATGAGAGCCACCATACCTGTACAGTTGGATCAGAATAGTGAAGCAGCTCTGGTATATAGGTCTGGCCTGTGGCTTCTAGATTAGGGCCAGATGATGGATAATATTTGATCTCTCTCTCCTGATTTCATTCTAAAAATCTACAAAGTTTTGTACATATAATCAAAAAAGTCTTTTCTCCCAAAAAACAAATAATCCAGTGAAGAAATGGGCAGAAGACATGAATTAGACATTTTTCCAAAGAAGACATCCAAATGGCTAACAGATACATGAAAAGATGTTCAACATTGCTCATCATCAGGGAACTACAAATCAAAACTACATTAAGATACCACCTCGTACTGGTCAGAGTGGCTGAAATTAACAACTCAGGAAATTACAGATGTTGGTGAGGATATGAAGAAAGGAGAACCCTCTTTCACTGTTGGTGGGAGTGCAAACTGGTGCAGCCACTCTGAAAGACAGTGTGGGGGTTCATCAAAAAAATTAAAGATTGAATTACCCTATGACCCAGCAATAGCACTATTAGGAATTTATCCAAAGGATACATGAGTGCTGATTCCTAGGGCCACACGTCCCCAATGTTTATAGCAGTGCTTTCAACAATAGCCAAATTATGGGAAGAGCTCAAATGTCCAACAACTGATGAAAGGATAAAGAAGATGTGGTGTGTGTGTGTGTGTATGTATATATGTATATATATGTGTATATATATGTATATATATGTGTATATATATGTATATATACATACATATGTGTATATATATAACGGAATACTTTCACTTGGCAATGAAAAAGAATGAAATCTTGCCATTTGTAATAACATGGATGGAACTGGATGGTATTATGCTGAGTGAGAAAAGTCACTAAGAGAAAGACTAATATATTATGTTTTCACTCATATATGGAAGTTGAGAAACTTAACAGAAGATCATGGGGGAGGAAAAAAATACATGTGTGTGTGTGTGTATATATATATGTATGTATGTGTGTGTATATATATATATATATATATATATTCACAAACAGAGAGGGAGGCAAACCATAAGAGACTTTTAAATATAGAGAACAAACTGAGGGTGGAAAGGAGTGTGGGGGGGGGGGCAGGGAAAATGGATAATGGCCATTGAGGAGGGCACTTACTGGGATGAGCACTGGGTGCTTTATGTAAGTGATGAATCATGGGAATCTACTCCCGAAGCCAAGAGCATACCGTGTACACTGCATATTAGCTAACTTGACAATAAAGGATATATATATATATCTTTACATACATATATATATATATATATATATGTATATATATCTTTTCTCTTTGCTATGCCTTATTAAAGCATCTAGGCTGCTGTCAGAGTTGGTACTTAAATGATCAGGTCTAACACTTACAGTGAGGACAGTGTAAGCTGAGTCATGGCAGGAAGCCCGTGGATAGCATGCAGTGTCTGATGGGTCAGGTGTGGGGCAGAGCCGGTCTTGGTGTACAGAAGGCAGGCTGGAATGTCCATGGTGTGGTCTCCTGTTTTGCCCAGGTTTTTTATTTTTCCTAGGCGACAGCCATTGACTACCTTGGTAAGACTCAGCTTCATTCTAAGAGATTCCTCTAGGTCCTGATAAGAAAGGAACAATAAATTCAGGAGTCCCATGACATCTAAAGGCTAAGCATTTTACAAGGAAAGTAACCCTACAAGATGATGAATGACAGCATATTTATTACTACTTCCAGTCTACAACTGTTTTAGATAGCAGGAAGAGAGAAATGGGAAAAGACCCAGACAGAATAAGATACCTTCTCCAGAGTCCTAGAGCAAAATGAATACATCAACCACATTTAAATTCAGTCACGGAATTTTTGTCTGTGCTGCAGAAGAACAAACAGAAGGACAGGAGTAAAGAAGAGTGTGCACTGATTCACCAAATGCTAACTTTCAGCCGTGAAAATGTGTATAGAGGAAGGCCACACAGTATGAGCCATACTGATTTCTGATTTGATTCATTTTTTTTCTTTTTCTAATTTGAGAATACTAAGCAACATAGCAATTTTTCCTAACATGTTGTTACATAAAGAAAGCAGGTTCCAGGGGCACCTGGGTGGCTTAGTCAGTTAAGTGTCAGACTCCTGATTTCAGCTCAGGTCATGACCTCACGGTTCACGGGATCGAGCTCTGCAACGGGCTCTAGGCTGACAGGGCAGAGTCTCCTTGGGATCCCCTCTCTCCTTCTCTTTCTGCTCCTCCCATACTAGTGCATGCATGCTCTCTCTCCCTCTCTCTCTCTTAAATAAATAAACACTAAAAAAAGGTGTTTATTAAATTGCATGGAACAATATACATGAAAAGATAAACAGAGATCATCTCTGAGAGGTGACATTATCTGCCAATTTGTTCTTATATTGTGTCCAAATAGAGGTGAGAAACTGCATGCAATTCATAAGCAATTTAGCATTACTTTTATCAGGGATCTTGGTGGACTAGCCCCTTTTATGTGGCAAACGCTGGAGCCTGATTTTGTCCACATAACCAGCACAGATCCACCCTCCGGGTCAGGTTCAAACAAACTAATCTCAAAGACTGAACAACCAAATCAGAATGCACATAATTTAATCTGAGAACCAAAAAGGAAAGAGGACTAGTTACTGCGTTCATGACCTACAGGGTGCCACATAGAAAGCCAAATGCCACGTGAATATATTATCTAGAATACGAAGGGTAAGTAATGATTATATATATAAAGATAACTGAAAGGAAACCCACTGGTTCTCTAAAATAACCAAACTCATATTCTCCAAGCTTAGACCCAGGACTCTCCAAGAGGCAAGAAACAGCTAGATCTGGAAGCCCAGACTCCTGACCTCCAAGACTTACCTTTCTCTCAGGACCTCCTAGTCCTATCCTTGTGGAAGAAAACAATAAACGTGTTCTAGGAGTTCCATCTTTTTACAGAAGAGCCTCAAATGTGACTAATCATCCACTCACTCCTGAAAGCATTTTCTCTTATCTCCCCTTCCCACTCTCTCCTCAATTGAAGAAATAGCTTTCTTCATTCTTAGCCCAAGGTCTGTCATTAAGTTCTTGGGAGCTCTAGAGGACACCGGCCACTATGTTCTTAGATGCAGAGATGGGTTCTCCTGTGATACAATGCACAAAAGTTTATTCCCGATACTGTGAAAGGTAAAATTCAAAATCCTCAGAAAGATACACAGAAATAGTGAACTTTAAAATACTAGAAAATTATAACAGAAGATGAGACAGAGACTATTCAGAGGGAAAGTATTCTAAAATCTTACACTATTTGGGAGGAGGGGAGAGATAATGAATAATGTCAAACTGTTAAGTATGTGTGTTAAAAATTTTAAAAGTAAACATTAAAAGATTAATACAGAATGCATAATTTCTGAACTCACTGTGGAGGGATGAGGGATGATAAAGAAAAATTGGTTACTATCATGAAAGGCAAAAAAGAGGAAAAGACACCAAAAAGCTAATCAAAATTAGAAAACGCAAAATAAGATGGTAAAAGTAAACTGAAATATGTCAGTAATCACAATAGAAGTTAACAATTTCAGATAATGATAACAGCAGTAAATAACATTTATTGGGCATATACTGTCCTTTACATATTAACCCTGCTAAAATATATCATCATATCAACCTCATAAGACAGATGTGATTATTAAGTGCATTTTACACATGAGAAGACTGAGGCTAATGGAGTCACCATTTGGAAAGTGGCAGAGCCAGGACTTAAATCACAGAAGTCTGGCTCTAGAAGTTGTACTCTACTAGGCTGGCAGCCTGTTCGGAGTCCCATCTAGTCCATACACATGTGCAACGTTTACATATTAACTATAATGTTACGATACAATTTTATAGTCATATTTTTCATATTGCTATAGTGTTCTTATTGTCCCTGTTTTCCCTTATCTTCCTTCTCTGCCTCTGTCCCTTCTCCCAGCCTCTGCAACCTTTCTCCATACTCATAGGAACATTTAAACATACTCATATATGGAAAGGGAGTTTTTAAAAATTTTTCTAATGTTTATTTTTTAGAGAGAGAGAGAGAACATGCGAGCGAGTGAGTGCGGGGGTGGTGCAGAGAGAGAGAGAGAGATACAGAATCTGAAGCAGGCTCCAGGCTCTGAGGTGTCAGTACAGAGCCGGATGGGGAGCTTGAACTCACAAACCTGGAGATCCTGACCTGAGCTAAAGTCCGATGCTTTGCTTAACTGACTGAACCACCCAGGAACCCTGGGTGGAGACGTTTTCTATTAAAAATGGAAAAATACTACACTGTATGCATTTCTCTGCAATTTGCTTTTCTCGTAGGAGAAAATGGGTATCTTTCCTAAAGAGGAGACACAGAATTAACTCACTCTTTTAAAATAACTACTTCGTGATATTACATAGTTTGGATGTGACACAATTTATTCAACCATCACCTTGTGATGGGCACTCAAGTTACAGAGGGGTCCTATGATCTCTGCAATAGTCTGAGGGCACAGCTTCCCCGATCTCATTTCCACCCATCTCAAATCTACTTTGCTTTATGTTTCCTGGCAAAGTGCTATGTTTATGTGGATTTTTCATCATCACAACACTCCAGTGATTTAGGTACTATCACTCTCAGTTTGCCGATGAGTAAATGGGGGGTCCGTGCTGTTTTAAACAAGTTGCCTGAGGTCAGCCACAAGGCCAGGTTCAAAGCTCCCACTGTAAGATACCACCCTGCCTTATAAACCTATTTATCCTAGAAGGTACTGTCCCCGGGAACATCTAAGTTCTGTCAATAAGGATGGATTTTTCTTCACTCCATGGGTCACCTCCAGTGGCCTCAGACCCCTCGAAGCCCTGAGCTCAAGGATTCGAGATCTTCCCAACCCTCCCAGGTACCCTGTGACTTCCAGGAAACACTTCCGGTTGAGAACTGGATTCTTGAGCAGAGTCCAGTCAAAAAGGGGCCCTTTTCTCTTAGAGGTGAAGTGAAGCTTACACGATTTGGGAGAGACTGGATTTAGAGAAGCCAAAATCCATCAGAAGAGCCAGAAAAGGGAAGGAGAGACATGGCAGGAGTACAACTACAGTTACTGCAACACAACCAGTAAGCGTCTGGGAGCGACGCGACTCATCCACTCGCAGTAGCCCCCATTTTATGAGAAAAAGGAGGGACTTACCTGCACAACTCCCAACTTTTTTGGCCCTGGGACCCGTCAAACTCGTCGCAGTTCGTCACCACGTGTCCGGCTTGCAGGATTCTCGGCCCCCAGAACCACCGCCTCCGATGCAGAGCCAATCAGGGAGCATTGCGTCATCACCGAGCGCCAGTGAAAGGCAAAGGTAATCTCAAAGCTAGCTCTAGTGACTGTAAGGGCGCCGGACCGCAGCCGTTGCCATGGGTTACCGAGCTAACTTGTTCCGCCTGCGCACAGCCTCCTGGGAGTGGTGGTTCGGCGGCGTCGCACACCCAGCTTCTTTGCAGGCAGAGGAACTACAACTCCCAGGGCGACCCGGAAGCAGCCTAGGCAACGGAGCGGTCGTTCCTGCTTTGTCTTGGTCCCGGCCTGAACCTGGAAAATGCTGCTGGCGGCCCAGGAAATGTCCTCCTCAAGGAAGAGGACGGGGTCGAATCGCTGGAAACAGTTTACCGGGAAGCCGAGTCCCAAGGTGATCCATCCCAATTGAGAGCTCTGGGGGGCGGGGACCGGCCCCGTGGCCAGCCCAGCCGGGCTGCGCTTCCCCCTTCTTATCCCCAGGGGCATCCATACTGGCTCCCCCTTGCCTCGACTTCCCCGGTGAAAGGGCCTACGAACCTTGGGGTCTGGGTACCTTTCGGCTTTAATGGGCAGTGTCGTGAAAGAACTGTTTTCATCAAATGCTTTCCACACACCGGAGAGGTCTGGTGGTACCCATCTGGGTGAAGAGAATTCGCCAATTCCCTCGCAGCCCATTCCCACCTCCATAAATTTAGGGAACGTCCCACACATTTCATTGTTTTTAAAATGGTTTACAAATTTTAGATCTTTATTGGAAGGGGAAAGTCGTCACGTTAAATCCTACGCCTCATAGTTCTCCCCTTCTAATTTTACATAAATTATCAAAAATGAACTCAGGAATGCAAGTGGATATTGAACAGACCAATACTTGATTCCCACTTGACATTTTCTGAATTCAACCAACATTCAGAAAAATAGGTCCTTTTTATATCTGTTATCTCCTTGGATGCATTAGCATATGAAGACATGGGTAACTGATAACCCCGTTTTAAACTTGAAACATACGTAAATGCCATGTGCAAAGTCACAGTCACACGGTGTGTGCTTTCCACAGACTACCTTTTTAACAGTCACAAAAATAAATGCTTTAAATGTGAGAGTACTAAAATGGAGTGGCTTCTCAGCTTTCAGCTCCTGAGCAGTTTCACCAGCTGTTTTCACCCTCAAGTTACACTTTTTTGAAAAATAGATATTCTATAGACACGTGACCTTTCTTAGGGCCCTAGGCAATTGTGCTTACAGTTTATTTTAAATATACCAGCTGAATAATGCACCAGACACAGTCCACTTGGTGAATATCTTGCCCAGAATATGGGAGGGTGGAGGTAGGCGTATTAGAGAGACTTGGAAACAGAATCTGCTCATTTTGTAATGTACTAGTTTCACAGTTGATTGGATCTCAAATAGGTTATTGGTATAGACTTGATGATGAAAGGTAAAAATTCGGGACAATTTCTTAAGACTCCAAAAGGAAGGATTTTTGCTGCTAGTGCTCATTGTAACTGCCTAGAGGATAATACGGTAAAAGCACAAGAGCTTCTTGAGGTTCAGTTGTGTTTTAGTAGGATCAGCTCTTTCTTTGTTGCAGTGAAAAAGTTATTCAGCTATATGGCTGCATTAATTAGTTATCTTGAGGTACTTTGAAGGTGAAGTGTTATGTAAGTGAAAAAGAGTATTATATCTTTCCTTCCTCCATGTGACAGTGTGTTAGTTGAGATATCCCCTTCTTTATTTAAAGATCCACCTGAATTAATAGCAAAGCAAATACATACCTCTATTTGTTATGTGACTATTAGGGGGAATTTGACCAGCTTCTAAGAGTTACAGTGAGTGAAGAAAGTGTCCTACTCGTCTGATTTCTAATTTCAGCTTGATATGTGACCGATGTGGGTAGAAGTATTTGTGATCTTCATTTTCTGCTTTGTAAAACAGTGGAAGATTATCCCTCACCACACCCTTTCCCCCCAGTTTTTTTTGTGCCAAACAATATTCCTTCTATAGGTAATATAGGAAAGCTCCTTGCTACAGGTTGTTCTAGAAAAGAAGGGCCCAGGTCAAGCAACATACCCTTCTCCAAGCAGATTTGCTTCCATGATATTTGAATGATCTGGCTGATGAATCAGTGCTTATTTGGGTTTTTATAAGGAATATCGTATTTATCATTCCTCTATTTTGGTTCTGGAGAGCTTTAGGAAAAAAAAATATTGATACCTGGGCCCTATTCCAGACCAATTAAATCAGAATCTGCAGGTGGTACTAGGCAGGAGATAAAAACAGACAGAAGATGTTCAGAGAAGACTTGGTGTTTTTTCCTCTGACCATCTCTGTGTTCTTTTCTTGCTAAACTTGCTAATGAAATGCCTTGAGGAAAGAAAAAGGACACTTTTTCATATGCTTTAGTCAGAAAGATAGATTAAAAAGGCAAAGTAGATAAAGTTATCGCTGTGTATTAATATTCTGTATATATTATCTACAGCCTGCCTTTGACCCTGAAAATGTGGAACACTGGATTAAGGTAAGGATATTGCACAGTTAAGGTAGCAAGAGAGTTAAGAGTCTGATATAATCGGATGGAAAGGAATACTAATAAATCTCCATTTTGCACATTTTGCTGTTTTTATTCTCATGTTAACTATGTTGCCTTAGTTTTATATTCTTCAGTATTTTTTTCATTCTGTTGCTTCTCATGAAAGTATGAATGACAAGAAAAGGAGTATAGACATGCTCTTTCAAATGCTGTGAGGATCACGTGAAGAAGATTAAAGGAGCAGGAGAGGAGGAGCTGTAAGAGAGAAAGTGGCTGCCTTTCTGAGATATTGGAAAGACTGTCCTGTAGTTACATTGATCTATGGGACCAATGCATTAAGTGAAAGCTATGCATACATCAGAAGAATTTTCTAATGACTGAAGGGATCCAAACATGCAGAGGACATTCTCTTTATAAAGAGATATATTTTCTTTTTTCTTTTTTTCTTTTCTTTTTAAATTTTTAAAAAATGTTTTATTTATTTATGAGAGAGAGCGAGGCAGCGTGAACAGGAGAGGGTCAGAGAGATACAGAATCTGAAGCAGACTCCAGGCTCTGAGCTGTCAGCACAGAGCCCGACGCAGGGCTCAAACCCACAAACCGTGAGGAACCCACGAACCATGAGATCCTGACCTGAGCCGAAGTTGGATGCTTAACCTACTGAGCCACCCAGGCACTCCTCTTTTTTTTTTTTTTAATTTTTTATTTATTTTTGAGAGTGAGCAAGCACGAGCGAAGGAAGGGCAGAGAGAGAGAGAGAGGAGACACAGAATCTGAAGCAGGCTCCAGGCTCCCAGCTTTCAGCACAGAGCTCACAAACCGTGAGATCGTGAACTGAGCCAAAGTCAGAGATTCAACCAACTGAACCGCCCAGGTGCCCCAAAGAGATATATTTTCTATCAATGGAGGTTTTCAAGTGGATTCTAAATGGCCACTTAACGTTAGACTAATGAAGAATATGTTTGAGCATTCTGTGAGGGGAGATTGGATTAGGTAACTTTCTGAGCTCTCTTCCAGGCCTGAGATGTATATTTTTGAGTCCAAGTACCATTTAAGTTGAAAGTACCATTAAACTACTTCAGGTGCCTGCCTCTGAGTGTCAGCTTGGCAACTTGCCACACTCCATTCATTTGCGCAGCATATATTTCAAAGTCATGTAACATTTTCCTGGGAAAATATCATTCTGTCTTGTAGTATTTTGAAGAGCTATTACTTACCTAAATTGACAGGCATTATGAGCACCAGGCCAGATGGAACCTAGGCTAGATGTAATCAATGTTATTTATTTATCCAGCCAGTATTTATTAAGTGCCTTCTGGATACCAGTGCACTCTGTGGACGCGGAAGATAAAACAGTGCTTGGGGCAGGTGCAGCCTCTTCCTTCCCAGAGTTAATAGTTCAGTAGAGGTTAAACTACTTACTGAAAACTGCTGGGAGAATTAAGGATGTAATGGAAGCACATGGTGAGGGACAGAGACTATAGACAGGCCAGAGAAGGCCTCCTGGCTCCTGAGAGAAGCGCTGACTTAGAAGACAAAAGTCCTAAAATGGACTTGCCATTGTAGAGGCTAGCCTCTGAGAAGCCCACTCCTCAGACTCATAGTGAGCCTAGTTTACATGTCAGTGCTGAGAGGTCAGTACCAGGCCCCTGCGGAGCTTAGTTGCACACTTAGTTGCCATCTCCTCCAGAGGGGAAGGTTTAAGTGAAACAGAAGGATAAAATTACGCTCTGACTCTCTGCACCATTTTCCTCCTTTATGCTGTTGACAGCTTGATCAGTTAGATTTGTATCATTCCTCTAAACTTCTGCAATAGCTCTGTCTCTATTATGCCCTCAAATCTTCCTTGTCTCAAAAAGTAAGTCCTTACTTGACCCTACATTCCATTCTGATTGTCATACATCTTTTTCTTACCCAGTGTCTTTGGATGTATAGCCTAGACTCCCTGTCCTTGCATTTTTATTATCCTCTAGTGTCTACACTAATTTCCCTCCTGTTTCTGTTTCTCCCCACTTCACAGAAGCGGTTGTTATAAATGACTTCCTGGTCAATCCACTGTTCTCTTCTACGTTCTCAAACTTTGTAAGATTTGTTTGATACAGTTTTCACTTTTTTTTTATTCTAGAAATTCTCTCCTTCACTATCTTTTCATAACACTGTTTTCTCTTCTACTATTTTTCTGTTCATTACTGTCTTTGTTTCTAATTTTGTTCCCTAATGTATCCCAACTCTGGGTGTACCCTAAACAGTTACAACCTCTGGACCTATGACTTCAAATCCCCTTGAGTGGACCACCCTCTCAGAATCA
The DNA here is from genome assembly GCF_003009895.1 of Hyaena hyaena. Classification (NCBI taxonomy): domain Eukaryota; kingdom Metazoa; phylum Chordata; class Mammalia; order Carnivora; family Hyaenidae; genus Hyaena; species Hyaena hyaena. The sequence continues at coordinate 1,224,142 of NW_024081214.1, read as the reverse complement.
GCTTAGACCTTGTTACATGGAAGAAGAGGGAAAGGGTATCTGGAAAAGGTGTGGAGCATGGTGAAGGTTGAGATAGGGCAGGCAGCACTGGGGACTTGGCTAAAGCAGGTAACGAGAATCTTATGTGATAACAAAACTTGATAGGTCAGATTGATCCAGACTTGAAAATTTTCATTGGAGAGGCAAAAATACAAGAGATTTGAGGCCTATGTAAGATAGTAGCTGAATATCCATGCAGAATAGGAATGAGAGGACCCTTTAAAGGACCCTTTAAAGGACTCATAGGTTGGGAGGAGAAGACATACAATGACTAAGGACTTGTTTAGGTGCAACACCAATCCAGTGGAGGACGGGGAGCAAAAGAGGGTGATGGACAGGAGCCTGATGTTGGGGAAGGGGTTATCAGCTTTGGGGCTGAACAGTGGAAAATTCTGCATGTTGTGGTTCAGGATGACCATGTCAGTGGGTTGCTGACATACAATTGAGGGGAAGGCTATTGGAATACAGGAGATCAAGCAAACCTGGAGGCTGAGATGTTGGTGAGTCTTCCTCAGGGATACCGAAGTCACTTAGAATCAGGCAGATGCTTGAGTAGAACTGTGAGTTATGGGGAGCTAACCCAAAATGCCAACAGTTCACCATGATTTATAATGTGTCCTCATCCTGATTTGATACACTGACTCCTCTTTTTACTCCTGGGCATTCTGTTACTTTGATACTTAAGCTTTCTGGGTATTTTCATTGATTCTCTATTCTTGAACCTTCAGTGATTCTGCATGCCATCCAACGAAACTGTAAATTCTAGATGCGTGTTTAAATTCCTCTGTCAGTCTACCTGTAATATCAGTCTACCCACAACAGCCCCTTTGCTGATGCTCTGTGAGACTCCTGTCAGGCTGGTCTCCTTCCCCTCTATCTTACCTTCGCTTTGACCTAGACTGATTCCTCCCTGCCCCAGCCTGGGATACCATTCCTCTCTGGGGGGTCAATCCGGATCCTTCCCTTAAAGCTCAGCTTGAGATGCACCTCTCCGTGAACAGCTTCCCCTCACCCACCTCAACCACTTAAATCCCATCTGATCTAATACTTTTTTCCTTGGAATTATTTTGGCATTCATACACAACAGATACAGCATCAAGCATTTGCTTGTATACAGAGTGATTAAAAAAGAATTGGGCAGTTTCAAAATATCTTCCTCCCGAAACTATTATATATAAACATGTAGTTTCTACTTGAGGGTATATTAAGAAACTTGTGCTTGTACCTCCCGCCTTGAGGAAATTGGAGTGCATTGTAGCTGCTGTCTCTGCCATTGGATGGACAACGGGATTGATGTGTGCTGTGGGACGCGAGGAGCTCATGTTGAGCGTTTATAAGCTCACGGGAATAATTGAGATAGTTCCTTTACAAATTATATACTTGCATATAACATAATTACTGAGTAAGTTTACTATTCAAGTAACTCTGTTCAGGTTTTCTATGTAACTCTGTGTTAGTTGAGAACTATTCTTGAATTTTTTCTTGCACACATGGCATATGAAACAATAAATAGGTGGGTAGATAAAAGTGAACTTTCTGAAAACAGTCGCTTTTAGTTTTCTTTTCCCCTTGATGTCCACTAAGGTAGTGGGAACAGAGCTCACCTTCAATCTTTCAATCAACTTGCTCAAAGAATTGAGTTGTTGGAGCACCTGGGTGGCTCAGTCGGTTAAGCGTCGGACTTCAGCCCAGGTCACGATCTCGCGTTTTGTGAGTTCAAGCCCTCCATTGAGCTCTGTGCTGACAGCTCGGAGCCTGGAGCCCACTTCAGAATCTGTGACTCTCTCTCTCTCTCTCTGCCCCTCCCCCACTCATACTCGGTCTCTCAAAAAATAAACATTAAAAAATTAAAAAAAAAAAGAAGTTGTTAAATTGACACCATTTGTTTTAGTGAAATATAACTTAAACCTCTTCCATTTCTCACATATTTATTTTAAAAGAAAGGGTAAGGATGTAATATTTTAAGCAAAGAAATGTAGAGACAATTTCTAGTCCTCAGTATCATCTAGTACTTTTTTCCCCAAATTTTCATTTTAAGTGATATCCCCAACACTTGCTTTGTCAGAGCCAAGCAGGCATTTCTCTTTACTCCCTTCCTTGTAAGTATCAGTCTATGTCCTTCTTTAGTACCCAAGCCAGTCTTCCCCATCTCCAAGTTCTCTACCTTCTTGTTAAGAATCTGTACAAATTCCAACTCATGTGAGATGATGTATCCTACAGAGTTCTTTGTTTCATCATAGCCTGAGGAACTGAGTCTATGGTCTGGTTTTTGTTGTTTATTTTTTGTTTATGAATGTTGGTTTAAAAACTGAAAAATGATCTATTAGTTTGTACATTATTTACATATATACGTATATAACACAAATATACAGATTATGTGAAATTCATCTTGGCTATCTTAGAATTTTAAACCCTTAATCGGAAGGTTATACGCCAAGGCAGTTGTGACCATCTACTAAATGGCATATCGACCATTATAAATTTGGGCACATCAGAGACCAAGAAATAACGTGGAAAATAAATCTCTCCAGAGTGACCTCATAAAGAATGAATGATATTTTCTTTATTCTAAGCCTGATTAGATCGTGTTTTCTTCTGATTTGTATCTTTTCCTGTGTGTTCTGTTTTCCACATCTTTTTCGAATTACATTTGGCTTTTAAATTTTATTCCTGTTTCTAATACAAACTTAATATATGAAATCCTTGAGAATTTAAAAGGTGAAGCCCCTGGCAAGTTTTGCCAGAGGTACTACCAGTTTTTCCATGAAGGGCAAGAGGAAAAATCATTTCCAAAGTAGGTCAGGCAACAATATAAACTGTGGGGAAGTTTAGTTTTTTAAAATAAATGCTACATGTATTCATTTTTTTAAACGAACATTTATGGGCTACCTGTTACACCCCAAGCACTGCTCTAGGTAATGGGGCTTTCAGGCATGAAGAGGACAAAAATGTCTGCTCACTTTCTACTTAGGGGAGATGATAAATGGTAAAATGTAAGGTCATAAATGCTACAGAGAAAGTGCAGAGAAGGGGAATAGGGAGAGCCACGAGGAGGGTAGTTACAGTTCCATGTAGGGTAGTTCGAGAAGGACTTAGGATGAAGGTGACATTTGAATAAAGACTCGAGGAGGCAAAAGAAAGAGTTGTTTAGCTATTGAGGGAGAGCTCTTCAGCAGAGGGGAAATAAGTGCAAATAAGTGGGACCATGCTTGGCATATTTGAAGAGGAATGAACCAGAAGGTCAGTGTGGCTGAAGTCGAGTGAGCAATGGGATGTAGCAAACAAGAAAGTTGGAGAGCTCACAAAGGGCCTCCTGGGGCAGGACCATAAACCACATTGTAAGAACTTTGACTTTTATTCTGAGTAAAATAAGGAACAATTCAAGAGTTGTGGGGTTTTTTGATGTTTAATTTTGTGAGAGAGAGAGAGAGAGAAACCGCGCGAGTAGGAAAGGGGTATAGTGAGAGGGAGACATAGAATCCAAAGCAGGCTCCAGGCTCTGATTTGTCAGCACAGAGCTCCATGCAGGGCTCGAACACACGAACCGCGGGATCATGACCCGAGCTGAAGTCGAACATTCAACCAACTGAGCCATCCAGGTGCCCAGGATCAATTTAAGAGTTTTGAGTGGAGTTGTGTTATGGCTTTCATTTCAAAGGGCCTATCTGCTGTGATGAGAGACTATCACAGAAAACCTGTCAGGAAATTTCAGTGCCTTTGACCAGGTGACAGCAGTAGAGGTGACTAGAAGGGTTCAGATCCTGGATATAGTTTGAAAATAGAGTCAGTAGATTTCCTGACCAATTGTATGTGGGATAGGAGGGAGAGACTATATTCAAGAGGACTCCAAGGTTTTCATCCTGAGAACTGAAAAAGTGCAATTGTCACTACCTAGGTTGGAAGACTGGGAACACAGCAGGTGTGGAGGAAAGCAAGTTTGTGGGGAGGAGGAAAGTCAGGGATTTAATTGTAAAATAAATTCTTTCATATTGTACAGATAAATGAAAATATCTGCAGTTAGCCCACTTCACCAATCCCATGAATTGGGCCACATTTTACTGTTGAATTAAAATGTTCTGGATGACTATACTTTAGTGACTCTATCCCAATTTTATTGAGCCCTGTAGTTTAACATATGATGGGAGGTTCATTTCCAGGGTAGTAATTTAAGGAAGTATAGCTACTGTCCCTCTGGTTCATATTCATATGCACATCCTAGTGGCATTGGGAGCTAATAAAATAATTTATGTTTTACTTAAAATAAAATATCCAGGTGTCAGGATCCCATTACTAATGCTCTAAACAAAAGTCATCTAAAGTTTAATCTTTTGTTCAAATATAAGCTTTGTGAATATCTGTTAAAATTTGGCAAAATATTATAATTAATTTCAACTTTAAAAAAGTGAAATTATTTGGGGTGTTTAAACCTGAGTTCCTTCAAAAATGGAAAAATAGGGGTGCCTGGGTGGCTCAATCGGTTAAGCGTCCAACTTCAGCTCAGATCATGATCTCGTGGTTCGTGGGTTTGAGCCCTGCATTGGGTTCTTTGCTGGCAGCTCAGAGCCTGGAGCCTGTTTCAGATTCTGTGTATCTCTCTCTGTCTGATCCTCCCCTACTCATGCTTTGTCTCTGTCTCAAAAATAAATAAACTATTAACAAAAATTTTTTAATGGAAAAAATGGAAGTATTTTAGTAGTTGGTAGAAAATCAATTTCATGAGTAGGAGAAAAATTCTTTAGCCCCGGACAAAGCTGTTGTCATCTTAATAGATTTTTTTTTCTATTACATTGAAGAGAATGGAGAAAGCCTCAGAATTTCCAGTTTCGAAAGCATTCTCTGCTAGAAATTCTGATTTATCCAGAAGGCTTTGGAGCCATATCATAGATTTGGAAACACCTGAGCAAATAGAAGATCATGATGAAGTCTATGCAGAAGGTAAGAGAATACATTTGTTTTGCTGCAATATTAATAGTTCTTTAGAATACAGGTTATTAAAGTATAACCTGTAATGCATACCTTCCTGAAACTAATCGACTCTGGAGTAAACTCCAATATTACTAATAATGCTGCATTTAAGGTCCATTTTGTCTCCTGAAATAAAACCACTTGCAGAGGCAGTTTAATATGACACAGCTAACTGGTGAGTGCTCTAAGGTATTAGTCCTGTGGCACAGAGGGCAGCATGATCACTTCAACTACTATTAGGAGATAATTTGACCACTGGTTGTAAATCCACTTTATTCCTTATGAAGAGAGTCTAAAACTGACCTAACCTCCCTAGCTTTCCAAAGCATTTACTCCTCTGGAATTTAGTATTTTAGCTTCTCATGCTCTGAGAAACTCTGGTACGTAGGGATGAAGAAATCAGGAGGAGCCAGCAAAGACGACTGGAAAGGAGAGGCCACCAAGGTAGGAGGAAAGTAAGAGTGCCCATGTCCTGGAAGGCAACTTCCATTTGGATTATCTATGTCTCCATTTATTGAGATTATCTTCATTCAAAAAACATATATATAATCATTACTTTACATGTGTAATTACATATCTGTATAATTTATAATACAAATTTATACATTAATAACAAAATATATATTTGCTTTATATATTATATATATATGTAAACTATATATAAAATTAATACTCTGTGCCAGGTACCATTTTAGACACTGGAGGAACAGGTTACAAACAAGAGAGGCAAAGCCCTTACTTCCATGGGGTATATATTTTAGTGTGAGAATAAAGAAAACTGAAAACAGAATTATTATTTAATGATAAATCATTTGAGTTTGGACCTGAATAATAAGGAGCCAGCCAAGCATTGTTGGAGGAAGGGCATCCCAGGCAGAGGGAAAGGCAGTATCAAGAGTTGGAGTACAGACATGCTTGGTGTGCTTGAGGAACTGAAGGAAGAGCAGTGTGACTGGAGCTTCCCAATGGAGATGAGCTTGCAGGAGTGAGCAGAAGACTTATTACATAAGGCCCTTATAGTCCTGGAAAAAGAATTTAGATTTTATTCCGAGTATGAGAAGACATCATTGAAAGGTTTTAAGCAGAGGTGTAACCGCACAGTATTTGAATTATATGAAGAATGGATTATAAGGGACAAAAGGAGGGAGAAGGGAGATAAGTGGGAGGCTATTAAAGTGGTCTGGATGAGCAGTAATGGCACTTGATCTTGGGTGGTTGGTGGTAATAGAGATGGAGAAAGGAGACTGATTCAGAAATTGGCAAGGCTACATCTTGCCCACCCCATCTCCCAACCCACCAGTGGGAATGCACAGTATACTTTAGCTTCTTAAAGTTTCTGAGAAGTCCTCCTGTTTAAAAAAACTAATGTTTACTTACCCCATTTCCCAAGCTTCCCTTACCATGAAGCTCTTTTTATCCTGAAATCCATATTCATATCCTCAAGAATTAGTGATACACATTAGAAAGTACTAGTATAGGGACAGAACATGATTTTCAAAGGTTTAAATCCTTTTTTCTTTTCTCATCAATCATCTGTTAATATTCCATAAGAACCAAAGTTCTGAGGAACATTCTTTGAGAAACTTTGCTTAATGTAGCCTTAGAATCTCTGATCCAACATGAGGTGTTCCTACAGTTGAACCGTCTAAGAGAAGTTCCTTTTCTTTGTTCTTTTGGGACACTTTTGTGTTTTGTTTTGTTTTGTTTTGTTTTTAATGTTTTATTTATTTCTGAGAGAGAGAGAGAGAGACAGCGTGAGCAGGGGAGGGTCAGAGAGAGAGGGAGACACAGAATCTGAAGCAGGCTCCAGGCTCCGAGCTAGCTGTCAGCACAGAGCCCGACATGGGGCTTGAACCCACAAACCGTGAGATCATGAGCTGAGCTGAAGTTGAACGCTTAACCGACTGAGCCACCCAGGTGCCCCTCTTTTGGGACACTTTGTAGTAAACCCCTATTTACTAATGAATGACATTTAGCAGATCTGAATTATTCTACATATAAATTATTATACACATAAATGTCTGTATTAATGTACACAGGGTTACTCAGTAAATATCTGTCCCTGTTCTTTTACTGCCTCTGAAAGCCAATAATATTTGTTACTAGTATACTTTCACACTTATTTTCTACTACCATGATTCATTTTTTTCTGTTGTATATGTTATGCATTCCTAGCTATATTAAATGCCATTTGGCATCATTTAATGTAATGAACATCCCATTGTCTCAGAACTATGTGATAATGGTAATAACCATAAAGATAGTGGTGAAATATATACTTCTCTTCTTTGAAAGCCCTCTGCCCTACCTACAGAGCTGTTTGATAATAATGATAGTGATGAAGGTCATACTAAGGTAGACATTTTCTCCCATACCTATATATTTAAGAAGATTTTCTGAATATGACTAGGAACGTGGCTGCCAGGATGTCACACTGATTTTCCTCTTACCTCAGTGGGCCTCTCCTTCCTAGTCTACTTTCCTGGTTCTGCCTCATCTCTTCAGGTGTTCAGATCTTATTCCTGGAACCAGTTCTCTAAACATCTTCCTCCTTTGGTGATCTCTTCCACTCTGTGGCTTCAAATACTATCCGTATGCTGACAACACCCACATTTATTTCTTCATCTTGGACCTCTCCCCTGAAATTCAGAGTGGTATAGCCAATACCTCTTTGACATTCTTATTTGACATTGCTTATTTGTATGTCTCATAAGCATTTCAAACCAAACTAGCCTAAAACTGAATTCCTGATTTTCTCTCCAAACCTGCCTTGCCCTTGGCCTTCCCTGTCTCAGTAAATGGCATCTCCATTTGTAGAGTTGCTTAGGCCAAAAACCTTACAGATTTCTTTCTCTCCATTCCCATATCATACATCAGCAAACCAGGTCAATTCTAGCTCAAAACATTACAATCGGATCATTTTTATACTTCCACTCCAGGTCCAGGCTATTATCACTTTTTCCCTAGATTATTGCATTTGTCTTTAAATTGGTGTCCCCTACTTCTGTGCAAGGGATTTTCAACCTCAGCACTATGGATGTTTTGGGCCAGATAATTGGGGGGGGGGGGCGCAGTCCTGTTCATTGTTGGATGTTTAGCAGCATACCTGGCCTCTGCCCACTAGATGCTAGTGTCATTCACTCCAGTTGTGATAACCAGAAATGGCTCCAGACATTCCAAATGTCTACTCAGGGGCAAGATTACCCCTGGTCTAGAGCCACTGCTCTAAACCTGATCCCCACGTTACCTCTTTACTCTGTCTCCTACATTCCCCCTTCACTCACTCCTTTCTACACTGCCTCGGTATTTCTCCAATACTCCAGACATTCTCTTCCATGGGGCCTTTGCACTTGCTTTCCATCTACATGGAATAATATTGCCTTATATGTCCATATGGCTTACTCCTTCACTTTCTTCTTTTCTTTGCCCAAATGTCTTCTCAGGGAGGCCTTCTTTGACCCCTTTCCCCAGTTTAAAACTATCAATACCTACCTTCCATTTCTTGTACACCGTTTCTCCCCTTCCTGCTCTGTTTTTCTGATTTACTTACTGTCTCTCTTCTCCAATTAGAGTGTAAACTTCATTGGTGAAAGGTTTTATTTGTCCTGTTTTTTTTGCTGCTCTATTCCCAGCATCTAGCACAGTACTTGACACATGTTAGATGCTCAATTAGTATTTACTGAATGAATGAAAACAGTGAATGAAGAAAGTCTCTTAAGTAATTAAAATATTAAAAAGATTTTTTGTTTTACTGATAGCTCAGGAGCTAGTCAACAACTGGTTAGACGCCAAACTTAAGCAAGAATTAGCTAGTGATGGTGAAGATGATGCTAAAGACACAGTATCAAATATTCCTTCTGTGCCAGAAGCCGGTGGGCATTTGAAATATGACAAGTTTGATGGTAAGTACTTGTCTGATTGTTCTAAGCTTTAATATTTAGTAAATGTATCTAAGAAGCCTTTTTAATTATTTTGAATAATGAGTGATGTGCTCTTTGCCTTTTCTGTGTTTTGCTTAGTTTTATAATTGGCTTTAATTTTTCTTGGTTCAATTTAAATTACTTACCTGTATCTTCAGTAAATTTATATTGTTTCTTAAATTAAAATATTGTTTGTAATTCCTCTTTTGACTCTTTACTTCAGTAAGGGCTACATTTAAACATTCTTATATCAGTTTTTAAATTTTTTTTTATTTTCAGAGTGAGAGAGAACGTGAGCACATACAAGCCAGGGGGCAGGGGGCAAAGATAGAGGGCGAGAGAATCCCAACTGTCATCACAGAGCCTGACATAGGGCTCGAACTCAAGAACCTCAAGATCATGATCTGAGCCAAGATAAAAACGTTTAACTAACTGAGCCACCCAGCCACCCACTACCCCTCACACATCTTATGTTTGTAGAGTATTTTGTTTGTTTCCCTCATTTTTTTAGATCAAAACTGAACAAAAATATTATGTAGCCAATAAAAAGAATGTTTACCAAAAATAGATTAATGTGATTATCTCAATAGACACAGAAGAAGTACTTAACAAAATCTAACATCCAATCCTAATAAAACTCTCAGCAAATTAGTAATAGAAGGTAAATTTCAACCTAACATAGGGCATTTACATAAGACATACAAAAAACAAATACCAAAATGACAAATATAAATCATACTTTATCAGGAATTATACCTAATGTAAATGGATTAAATACTCCAATTAAAAGACAGAGATTGGTGGAATGAATTTTAAAATATGACTGACCATATGCTATCTGCCAGTTACACAAGTTAGATTCAAAAACACATAGATTAAAAGTAAAATTCTGGAAAAAGATATACTGTGCAGTGAGTAACCAAAAGAAAGTGAGAGCAATTTACTAATATCATAAAAAATAGACTTTAAGATAAAAAAAATTGTTGGGGTGCCTGGGTGGCTCAGTTAGTTAAGTCTCTGACTCTTGATTTCGGTTCAGGGCATGATCTCACGGTTTGTGAGTTTGAGCCCCACGTCAGGCTGTGTGCTGGCAGTGCAGAGCCTATTTGGGATTCTCTTTCTTTCTCTCTCTCCCCATCCACCCCCCTTCTCTCTCTCTCTGCCTCTCCCATGCTTGTTCTTTCTCAAAAATAAGTTTTAAAAAATTTGTTATTAGAGGGATGACTGGGTGGCTCAGTCGGACTCTTGATTTCAAGCTTAGGTCATGATCTCCTGGTAGTGAGATGGAGCCCTGCATCAGGCTCCATGCTGGGCATGGAGACTGCTTAAGAGTCTCTCTCTCTCTCTCTCTCTCTCTCTCTCTCTCTCTGTTTCTCTCTCCCTCTCCTTCTGCCCCTCCTGCCCACTTGTGCTTGCTCTATCTTTCTCTCAAAAAAAAAAAAAAAAAAAACAACCATGTTACTAGGTACAAAGAAGGGCATTTTATAATGATAAAGGGAAAAGTATGAACATACATACACCTAACAAAAGGGTCCTGAAATACATGAAGCAAAGTTGAAGGGAGAAATAGTTAATTCAACAATTCTCCAAATTATTTGGAAACCTGATACCCCATTTTTTTTTAATGTAAACAGTTTTATTTAGAAACAGATAGGTACCTGTTTTCCCACTTTCAATAATATATGGAACTAAACAGAACATCAGCAAGGAAAATGTTTAGTGTCATTAGTCATTAAGAAAATGCAAATTAGAACTACCTTGAGTAACCGCGACATACCTGTTAAATGGTTTATATCCAAAGAGTGACAACACCGAGTATTGGTGAGGATGTAGAGGAACTGGAATACTCCTATACTGCTGATGATTATGTGAAATTATATAACCACTTTGGAAAACAGGTTGACAGTTTTTTAAGAAATTAAACAGATACTTATATGATCAAGCCATTCCCCTCCTAGGCATTCTCCCAAGAGAAAAGAAAGCATATGTTCATACAAAAACTTGTACACACATGTTTATAACAACTTTATTTGTCATAGCTAAAATCTGGAAATGACCCAAATGTCTACCCCTGAATAAATGAACAAATTATGGTATACCCAAACAGTGGAATACTAATCAGCAATAAAAAGTGATAACCTATTGGTGTAACATGATGAATCAAAAATAGTTATGCTGAATAAAAGAAGGCTGACAAAAAAAAGTACAGAGCATATGATTTAGTTAATACAAAATTCCAGAAAATGTAAATTTATAGTGCAAGAAAGCAGGTCTGTAGTTGCCTGGGATAAGACAGAGAACATGGGGAAGAGTGGGAGGAAGAGCTTGCAAATCAGCATGAGGACCCTTTTGGAGCTGACAGACATGTTCGTTATCTTGGTTATAGTGATGGTTTTCCTGGTAGATGTATATGTCAAAACTTATGGTAGACTTTAAATATTTACGGTTTATTGTATGTCAGTCATACCTCAAAAGAACCATTTAAAAAAGAAAAAGCAATGGATGGGGCAGCTGACTGGCGCAGTCAGTAGAACACACCACTCTTAACCCCAAGGTCAGGAGTTCAATACCTATGTTGGACATGGACCTTATTTAAAATAAAAAAAAAAATTTAAAAAGACGAAGCAATAGAGTCTTCAGGGATGTTTAGAATGAAATAGTATCTTTTACATTTGGCAATGAAGGAATCTTTAGTGACTTGGGGAGGGAAAATTCGTCATTTTTCCTCTCAGTTGAAGGTAGTTAATTGCTGAGGGCTGTACTCATCCAATTGGCATTATCAGTTACTATTTATTAAATACCCACGGCTTTATATTTTTGTTATACCAAGATTATTTATTTAAATTTGGAAATTGTACTGTACTAAATTTTCCCCCTTTTTTTGTTCCTGCTCTGTCTCCCCCCAGAGTTATGTGGCTATTTGGAGGAAGAAGAGGAAAGTACCACCGTTCAAAAATTTATAGACCATCTGCTCCATAAAGAAGTGGTGGATTCTGGAATGTTGGAAGGTCTTGGAATGAATGGAAACCAAGACAAGCAGCAGCAGAAGGATCCTCGTCTTACCATGGAGATGAGACATAAGCAGGTGGGAGGGAAAAACAAAATTAAAATGGGTAACAGGAAGCAATCTTTGTGTAGCACATTTAATAAGCTTAAATAAAGACTTAGGCTTTATTATGAAAAAGGGTGCCATCTGTGGTTTGGTTAGAAAGAACAAAAAATATAAGAACTTCAGAAGAAAAATAATGCTCATAAACTGAGGACAGGAAACAATTTAAGAAAACTAAAAAAAAAGGAATAATTGATTTTGAACAATGGAGTGGTGAACTAAACTTTATTAGTTTGTATGTGGTATTTTCTATTATAAATATGTAGATTTGTTTTGCTTGAATTTGGTTTTTGAACTGTGACATCAATATATTAATATCATGAATATTCTAGTGAATGTTATAATGATAATTCTTTTCCAGACAACTGAAAAATTCACTCATTTTGTGATTATAATTTGAACGGGAGGACAGATCCGAATTAAATCTAGTTCAGCTGTTTTGAATTAGAAAGGCATATGGGAACTTTCTTTTCTTCAAAGGGAATAAATAGTGGGTTATAGGAAAAAGATGCATCTCAACTCTTTGTAGGGGAACTTCAGGAAATCAGAATGACCAAGTCTTTTCCACATGTCCAGAACTAAGTGAACTAAAATGAATGCCAACACATTGTATGCTATCTTTTTATAACACTGAGTTTCTAGTTGCTTTAAATCATTAAGAGTGCTTAAATGGTAGAAGTACGATCCGTTTGGGTTTTTGAAAAGGGAGAGGAGAGAGGTTCAACAAGAGATTGACAGTATCTGGAAGTCTTCTCATTACTGGAGAGTAAGATGAGGGTAAAGGTAAGTGAGCTAGGGGGGAAAGGAGCACTTCTGTACTTACAGTTAGTCAAGCCTCTATAGAATCAATACATTTGAAAAATTGTGCTTATTCAGAAATATCTGTGAAATTCAGAGTTTTGATTTACAAATAAGAGCCAGAATCATCGATACACTTAAATAATGATAATGAAAGGGTAGGGGGCACCTGGGTGGTTCAGTTGGTTGAGTGTCCAACTCTTGATTTTGGCTCAGGTCATCGATTGAGCCTCACGCCAGACTCTATGCTGAGCGTGGAGCTGCTTAAGATTCTCTCTCCCTCCCTCTGCCCCTTTCCCCCACTCATTCTTGTTCACTCTCTCAAATTAAAAAAAAATTTTCTTTTAATGAATAAAGCGTGTGGTGTTCTTAAAGCAGTAAATCACTGTTCTATCCTTCACAGTGTAGCCTCCCGCAAATATCCAGCCTGCAGACTGGACCCAAATAAACAGCAGGAGTTTCCAAAGTTACCTTGGAAAACTTTAGGGGTCAGAAATTACTACTAAGTAAGCATCCAGAATTTGGCATCTGACCCATTAGATTTTCAAGTTTTCTGTGATGCAAATCATTCCCAGACTCTTTGGGAGTCCTACTACCTGACTTCATCTAGACTTTTGAATTGGCTCATACCCAGTAAACGTATGAATTCTTCCTGTTCTGCTAAACAGTGGGCTTCTGGGCCAGAATGTTTCAAACTGGAGATATTGTGAACTTGAAAATGTATTCTAAGCTTTTGCATATCCTTTTCTACTTGAGAGGCTGTATTTCACTCTTGTTGTATTCTCTTTAAGGTAAAAGAAAATCGCTTAAGACGTGAGAAAGAACTGGAGCGTCAGAGAATTGAAAAGACCCTGAAAAAATCAGCCTTGTTAGAGGCTCAGTATTTGGTACAAGAAGAGAAGAAAAAGAAGGCTCTGGAGGCCAAGAAAGAGGAGGAGGAGATTCAAAGGTAGATGGTAAAGCTGCGGAGGGAGATAATTGAGAGGAGACGCACTGTGGAAGAAGCATGGAAAATGTAAGCCCGTCGTGGTGAGCAGTGTGCAGTTTTTTTTTTTTTTTTATTTAAGCAGTCATTTTGAAAGTATTCTAAAGTTTAAAGAAATGGACATTGTAATAGCAAAACACAAAGGAGAAATCACCCACCATTCCACTGTCTTAACAAATTATTTAACATTTTTCTGTTTCCTCTGGGTCTCGATCCCTTTACATACTTAATTGCAACTATAAAGTACATTTAATTTGTTATTTTGCTTGTTGTAATTAACACATTGCCCAGAGTCCTGAGGTCTATATATTAATACTCCACTGAGTTCCGAGACCAGTCTATGTAATGACCACCCCGCCCAACCTGATAAGCATTTCAGCTATTTCAGGTTTGTCACCATATAATAATACAGTGAGCTTCCTTAAGCATAGAGCTTTTTATATTCTTAGGAGTGTAATTATTGAGTTAAATGGTACAGGCCTTTTGATGACTCTTGAAACATTGCCAAACTGCTTTCAAAATGGGTTACACTTATTTACACTATTGCTGGCAGTGAGCCAGATTACCACACTTTTCGGCACTGGGGAGTACTATCACTTTCAGTGTTTTGCACTTTCAATAGGTATTATATTGGTTTAGTTTGTATTTCTTTGGTTACCTGTATATTCGCTCATTGTGCCTGTGTGAAATGTGTGTCTTACCTTCTGATAATCAATCCTACAGAGTCCTCATTGCCTTCCAGCCACTGATAAAGAACAGAAATATCTAACGTAAGAGGAAAATCAAAATAGTCTTCATGGGATGTAGTACTATTATGTGTCCTCATGCAGAAAATGAGGTTCATAAGTGAAATAAATAACTAATGTATTTATTCTGAGAAACAGCACTGATGCATGAACTGGAAAAGCCTTGGAGCAACATGCCTCAAGTGACTGAATACTCAGACTCAAAGGCTAGAAAGACCTATTAGATAATCCCTTCCACCCCATCAGCCTACATAGCTTTTCCCCCTGTGTTCCTGATTGCTCTCATTCTACCCAATTTAAAACAGCTTAGCAGTGGATGTGGGCTTCACTCTTCCAAGTGCCAGCCTCAGGCCTCCTCCAGACACCATTCCTTTCAGAAAGCAAGCACTAGTGTTTTAGTGAGTTTCTCACTAAGGTCAGGTTACTTTTCAGATCACTCTTAAACCCTGAAAACTCTGGGATGACCTAAAATAAATTATGGTATTTATGGTATACAGGTGGTATACCACGGTAACAGGATGCTCTGTTCATAGTGGGCTCTCACCAAATGTTCACTGACCACTCATTTCTTTTAAAAGTTAAAATCTTATCCATGGTTACAGCGATTCAGGTTAATACTCTCTGCTGCTCACAGAAGAACTGATTTTAAATGTTCCAGAAAGCAATTTGACAGTAAACAACAAGAGCCATGAAAATGGTATTGTCATTTGACCTGAGAGTTCCAGTCTTAGGAAAACTCCCCTCAGAAAATGATCAGAAATCCAAAGATTTGTGCACAAAGATTATTAATATAATAGTATTTATAATAGGCATTAATATTAGAGAAATTAATAAAAATGGTGGTACAATCAGATATCACTGACAGTATGTCAGTTTCCTTTCTGCGTGGAAATATGGATGGCTTTTATAGCTCTGATATTTCACAGTGAGCAGCTATTACTTTCATAGCATATTGTAGTGTTATATTAGAAAATCAGATCCATGGTTATTAGAACTATATTTCTTTAAATAACCACTGTGATCTGCTTCTAACTACCTATTATAACATTGTTATGGCATCTGGAGAGAGTCAATAAAATGTTATTATTGATAGACCTTTTTAATTTATTTGTAAGCAATACTACATCTGCTCCCCTGCATAGTTTCAAAGTATCTCCTATAAGAAATCTTTAATTACAAAGAGAAAAATGGCAGCTTTACACCGGAGAGGCCCCCTCAACCAAGTGATGGTTAACAGCACAAGTAATAAGGTAGAACATTGTGTGTCCCCTGTATGTATATGAAAATTAATGAGAGCATGTCTGTAGAGTATTCTGGCATCCCTCTCTCAGTTTGAGTTTCCACAACTGTAAAGTGAAATTCAGAAAGACCAGGTGAATTGCATGAGTTTTCACAGCTGGTTTGTGGGCCAAAGCACATAAATCCTGAGTCCTGACTAGGTGTTGTGTTTACTATATCGCCGGTAGTATATCTTACACACATGTATGTACACATACTCTAGTACACGCCAGTAAGAAAGCAGTGGCTGTGAACTTGCTTGAATTGGCATGTTGAGAGAGATGAGCTGGCTGAGAAAAGAGTTGGGTGAGACATGAACAGCAGTTACCGAGAGATTCCTGTCACTTGCTGACGGCCTTTTATTGTTATTAAATTCTACTTTTTCTCTTTTCAGCTATTTTAGAATTAATATAAATTCCATTCCTTCTGTACCCAAGAATACCTGATTCTTTTACTATTTTTTCCCCTAAAAGCCCTGTAAAAGCCTTGGTGTAAAAATCTCATCCCTTTCTTACCTAAGGTCCTTTTTTGTCCCTCCCTTAGAAGAGAGAGAACTTATGTCTACCTTAGAAAACACCTAGGAGTTGTTAACTCTCAAATTTTGATCAAAGTATTGCTCAGTGGTAAACTCAGTAAAAATACTCTACTGAAGGGGCACTTGGCTGGCTCAGTCAACAGAGTGTGTGCCTCTTGATCCCAGGGTGAGTCTGAACCCTCATTGGGTGTAGAGATTACTTAAATAAATAAATAATTTTTTAAAAAACTACCAAAATATCTATAGGGATTTCTACTTTTCAGAGTATAACACTTTTATTTCATTTAGTGTATATTTTATAAAGGAGTAAACTAAGGCTCAAAAACAAAAAAAAAAAGTCATCCTATGTACTTTTAGAACCAGATCTAAAAATCTGTCTTCTGATGGAAAATTCAATGTCCATTCCACTATGGTAGGTTGTAATTGCCCATTGTTAGGTCTCTTGTTCATGTATGTATTTTTAAAATTGTTATTAACAGAGAGAGGAAAAAGCAGGAAGAATATTCTCAAAAAAATACAGAAGAAAGCATCTTTCAAAGTGATCATATTCTTCTGGATGAAGAAAAAATGGCAAAAGAAAGAAAGAAGAAACTCAAAGAGTTATTAATCCAAACTTACAATGAAAATCATCAGGTAGGAATTGTAACATCCCTTTATTCAGCATAAATGACAGAGAGCTCTATCAGAGTTAGGACAGTGTCCCACTAAGCCTAACTGAGCCTCATTGCAAATACCAGAATTGCCCACACCATTTGTTCTGTGCTGCCCAGTGGGCCTAGGACCTGGGGTGGTGCTCCATTCCCTGGTCCCAGGGCTATTCTTCTATGTACTCTGTGTGATCCTGGGAAGTGGGGTGTGAATTTGGGATGGCTTCCTAAATTATTACCGTGTTCAGAATAGCATGGAACCACTAATGAGTTCTCTGATAGGTTTTGAAAGCTCGGCTTCCACAGTCTTCTGGGTTATTCAGAATTACTCAGAAAGTCACTTGTCTTCTAGTAGCTATGAACTTAAAGCAAGATACATCTTTCCTTTTCATGGTCTACATTTCCTTTTATTCTTTTCTCCCTCTTTTTTACTTTCACTTTTTGTAAAATTAACTGGTCAATTTTTTATTGACAAATGAGCCTCCTTTCCAGGTCATTTGAGCATAAGTTTCTTTCAGTGAAGTGGGATTGACAATAGTATGCATTTGAGGCTTAAAACATTTTAGGTGTGGGACACCTGGGTGGCTCAGGCAGTTAAGCATTCAACTTCAGCTCAGGCCATGATCTCACAATTTGTGAGTTTGAGCCCCACATCAGGCTCTGTGCTGACAGCTCAAAGCCTGGAGCCTGCTTCAGATTCTGTGTCTCCCTCTGTCTCTGCCCCTCTCTTGCTCACACTCTGTCTCTGTCTCTCAAAAATAAATAAATAAATGTTAAAACAAATTAAAAGAAAACATTTCAGGTGAAAGGGGTTACTTGGAAGATTTGTAAAATGACAAGGTTGGAAGTAAAGATAAACATGGATATATTTTGTGTCATATAATACCCACCTAAAGGCTTTAGGCTTTGCTGAAATTTAGTGAATGGTAGAGGAATGAATGCAAGAATGCATGGATTTAACAAGAGAAAAGAAAATGTCAGGATGTTATTGAGGGAGCTTGATAAATGTAGGACAGACTTACAAAAGCCCTGGAAATCAGGAACAGGAATTTGAATATAATATTGATAACTGGGATATGAGCAACAAAGTAAAGTAGTATAAACAATTTAAGAAAAGAGAGAGAGAGGGGCACCTGAGTGGCTCAGTCAGTTGAGCTCCGACTCTTGGATTCAGCCCAGGCCATGATCTCGTGAGTCGAGGGTTCAAGTGCCACATCAGGCTCCACACTGACAGTGCAGAGCCTTCTTGGGATTCTCTCTCCCTGTCTCTCTTCCCCTCCCCAACTCACATGCTCCCTCTCTCTCTCTCCAAAACAAAACAAAACAATCTAGAGACATTTGATGGAGGCATTTTGGACTTTTTGGGCAAAAAGTCATAATTATTGAGATATATAAAACAAGATTTTTGGTTAGGGTTTTGGCTTTAGGAATAGAGAGGGAAATGTAGTAGGAGGAAATATTAAGAATTGGGACTAACATTTTTGAGAAATATTTGGCAAGGACTCTAAGATGCTGCATCCTTCATGAGACAGATGGCATTGGTACGTCCTCCTGCAATAACAGTTCAGATTTCTGAAGGAAAGTAAGAAAGGAGACGAGTACTCAGGGGACCATCTAGAGAAGGTGTGAGGAAAATATGCCATGATATGTTATCCAACCAATGAGAGATTAATAAGACATGTGGTCTTGTAAGCTTAATTTTTACATTTTATTGAAGTTCACTGTACAGGAAGAAATAATGTATGTTTTAGATACAAGTGGCTAGGTATGAATTTTAGACACATGTAAAGAGTTTTACAAAATTAGTGGTCTACCTCAAACAGATTACTCAAGTTTTATTTTTTTTTTTTTAAGTTTATTTATTTATTTTGAAGGGAGAGAGAACGAGCTGGGGAGAGAGAACATTTTTTAAGAGAGAAGGGGACAGAGGATCTGAAGTAAACTATGAGCTGTCAGCATAGAGCCCGATGCAGTGCTAGAGTTCACAAGCCATGAGATCATGACCTGAGCCGAAGACAGATGCTTAACTGACTGAACCACCCAGATACCCCCAGATCACTCAGTTTTAAAAGGACCAGCCAGAAATGCCTGGGTGGCTCAGTCAGTTGAACACTGGAGTGCCGATCTTGGCTTAGGTCATGATCCCAGAGTCGTGGAATCAAGCCCCGAGTTTAGCTTGGAGCCTACTTAAAATCTCTGTCTCTCCCTCTGCCCATCCCCCTTGTGCACACACACTCTCTTTAAAATAAAAAAAAAAATTAAAAAGGATCAGCCAGTATAATTTTAAAATGTGAGATTATGAATAAATTATCTCTACTTCACACAGATTCTGCTTGATGATCCTATACTTTATTGTTTTCAAGTTATTTTGAAATAATTGCAGACATACAGAAAAGCTCCAAAAACACTACACAGAATACCTGCATACCCTTCACCCAGCTTTCCCCAATGTTAACATCTTATGTAAGCATACCATAAATATCAAAACTAGGAAATTAACCTTGGTACAACACCATTAACTAAACCACAGACCTTATTAGAATGTCACCAGTTTTTTCACTAACATCCTTTTCCTATTCCAGGACTCAGTCCATAATTCTGCATTAGGGAATACCTAGGAGTATGTACCTAGGACTCAGTCGATAATTCTGTTTCATTTAATTGTCATGTCTTCTTTGTCTCTTTCCGGCTTTGTGACAGCTCCTCAGTCTTTCCTTCTCTTTTATGACCTTGACATTTTTTAAGGGTACCGATCAGGTATTTTGTAGAATGTCTCTCAGTTGGGGTTTTCTGATATTTTCTCCTGCTTAGATTGAGATTCTACTTTTTTGGTAAGATTACTACAAGAAGTGATGCTGTGCCCTTCTCAGTATTGTATCAGGGTGTCCAAGAGTTAATATGCTAGGTTTCTGTACTATAAAGTTACTGTTTTTCCTTTAGAATGTCTTAGAAGAGATACTGTAAAACTATGCAAATATCCTGTTTCTCCTTAAACTTTCATTTACTAATTTAATTATGGCATTCATTGGTAGATCTTGCCTGCAATATTAATATGTTTGTCTAATGATGATTTTGTATTTCCTTCATTTCTTCTCCATTTATTAATTGAAATTCTTCCAGAAAGAAAACCTGTCCCTTCTCCCCAATTTATTTACTTATTTATTCAATTACCTACTTCTATCATTAGGGGCTCCTGGATATGTATTTTATTCTGTGGGTTATAATCTATTATTATCTTTGTTTACTCGGTTCTTCAAATTGTTCGAACTTTAGCCATTGGGAAATCTTTCAGGTTGATTTCAAAATATTTCCATTGTTTTGGGGGCACTTCCTTTCTTTTTGGCACCATAGGACATTCCAGGCTCATCTTGTATTTTTCCTGTCCCAGCTCTGGAATCAACAACCACTTCTACATGAAACTCTGGTTTCTTTATTGGAAAATAGTGTTTAGAAACCAAGATCTTTTTTTTTTTTTTAATGTTTTTATTTACTTCTAGGGGAGAGAGAGAGACAGCATGAGCAGGGGAGGGTCAGAGAGAGAGGGAGATACAGACTTTGAAATAGGCTCCAGGCTCTGAGCTGGCAGTCAGCACAGAGCCCGATGCGGGGCTCGAACCCACGAACCGCGAGATCATGATCTAAGCGAAAGTCGGACGCTTAACCGACTAAGCCACCCAGGCGCCCCTACCAAGATCTGAATAGTAGGTGCTCTCAGTGCTAACTGGGGTGTCAATGCATAGCAGACAGCTGAGAAATATGTGTGTATAGTAACCCACACATGCACCCACATTATTTGTATTTCTGTGTCTGTCTATCTGTGTACATATTAAAATCCATAAGTTCATACTGGTATCTCTAATTCCAGCGCAGTAACACAGGGTCATGCTATCCTTCCCTCTTCCTTGTTTATATCTTATTTCTATAACTGTATGTTTATTAAAATAATCATGAGTTCATAATGATACCTTCAACTCTAATCCAGCACCACAGGTTTCAGTGTAGCCCATCCCCCTTGCTGACTTGGAATTTTTTTCAGACAGTGAGATACCTGATGCTTATTATTGAAAATCTATTTACTTATTTAATCCTAATATACTATAAAAGTAGTTGAGGAATTGCCAACTCATACTGCTGTGTAAACAAATAATACTAACAGAGTCATTTTTTAGTCTTATGCATCCACGATATTGCTAGTTAAGTTAGTTCTGTTCTTTCCCTTCTGCTGCCCCTTCTCTGTGGTGTGATTGTGTTGTTCATTTGTAATATTGTCAGTGAACCTGTAATTTTGATTTCTTCAGTGTATATGAGTGTAACTGAGAAATGGAGAGAATCCACCTACCAGACTCCTCCAGCTTTTACATCGACTTGGCTAGAGACAGGACAGTCCTCTGGTAAATGCCATAGAGTAGCTCGTTACCTTGGCCCTAGTCCACATTCCTACCCTGGTTCTGAAGGAACCGAAAGCTGCCCTTAGGTAATGAAACTTAAACACTCAGCAGCCTAAATATGATCACAGGATAAGAAGGGGGGAAATGCCTAGCTGGCTTGCAGTGAGCGACTAGATTACAGGAAAGTCTTGTCAGCACCCTCAAAATGGTTCACTGGCAGAAACCCAACAGCAAGCTACATAGGGTATTTACAGGAAGACTTTAAAGACTCTGTTTCTAGGAGTTGTTCTAGTTCAGTCTCCTTTAATTCTTGTAATTCTTTGTGCTTGGCTCTGGATTATATTTGTTCCCCCCACGCCATCTCTTAACATTACATTTGGGCCAAGTTATTTAATAGGAGACTTTCTGAGAGAAACTGAGCAGGCCCTCTTATCCAAACACAAGTTCAGGTGCAGCACCATGCATGGATCTTTCCCACATATTTCATTGCCAGATCTCTCTGTTTTATTAAAACCATCTGTTTTTACATAGAAACTTTCTACTTCCATTTTCTCTCCTATTTTCTCTTTGATCTTGCAGCGAAATCTCTTGGGGAGATTCAGCAATCCACATGTCATTACTAATTAGCAGAAACAAAAAGGGATTAACTATGAAACTCTTATACTCTTTGGAAAACGGCCTTCTGAATTCTCACCTTATTCTGAAATACATTTTATGTCTTCTTAATAAGATAAGAAAGTCTATGAAAAAGACTTGGGAAAGTCGAAGAGAACAATGAAAGATGGATTAATACTAACTTAAATCTTAATTCTGTGGGGGAGGGTTTTGGTTTGCTTATTTGGTTGTGTTTTTCTGTTAGTAAGATAATAGTGACCCCAAGAAATCATTAATGTTACCCTTATGGCATAGCACCTTCCAAAAGGCCACCCTAAACTAAACCATGGAAAATGGGCATATATGAAAAAGAAGTCTGGATTTTTCTAACAAGATGATGAAAACAGTAGTTAAGTACCTCATTTATATAGCTTGATTCATCCCTAAAGATCTTAGTTCCATTGGGACTGCCTACATGCCACTGAGGTAAAGCCATTTCTGAACTGAAACATAGCAACCATCCTCTCAGCAATGTTGTCTGTGTTTGGAGGAGGAAATGAAGGAAAAGCCTTTTTGCAAATAAAACTGTAGGAAAAGAAATATCAGACACACACATAAAGGACATTGACTCTAAGCTTATCAGCAAAGACCATGTGTATGTGGTATGCATTTTAGGAGGGGTTTGAAACATTATTATGTATTACTTCATATAGCTAACTCTGGAAAATATCCAAGTAAAATCTGATCGATGTTAGTAAGGGGGTTGTTTGTTCATTGTGTTGTTCTGTTCTTCCTTACCCTCACTCTCTGAGTAACTAGGGTTTCCCATTCTCACAGAGGAGACAGTGAGGACCAGGTTACCAAAACATCATGCTGGGGTTTTGCTTTTCAAAAATACCATGAAGCCATTTGATCCAGAGGTTCCAATTCATGTATGTGTAATTTTATATCTTTTGAAAAAAGTACTGATTAAATTTTGCTTTAAAAAAAATAAGAGCTTTTGGTGTAAATGGAGCCCATTTTATAAAATTTTACGGTGTAGAATATCATTTCCCCTAAATACTAGACATTTCAGGTGAATATATATACAAGGATCTTGAGAACCATAATGGTAGAAACAAATGACATCACATCACATTGTCTTACTGTCAGACTACCCTGGAGGTGAACCTAACATTTGTCTAATATATTCTGAGATGAGCTGTACTCTTAGCATAGTCGTGTGTATGGCTGGGGGCGAGGAGAATATACAGGGAGTGGGGATTGGTAGGAGGGAAGAAATCTGGAAGAGGAAGGGAGAGGTGTGGGAAGCAGCAGGTCTGCCTTCCTTAAAGACAGGAGGCCCTGAAACCTGGTCTAAGCTACATTGAGGAAGGAGCCTTATCTTAACAAATAGGTTATAGGCTATATTATGATCATTCTTCTTTAAAAGATCCAGAGAGATTTGTTGGTTAAGAATTTACTATATATGGGGATGCCTGGGTGGCTCAGTCGGTTAGGCATCCATCTCTTGATTTCAGTCCAGGTCATGATCACCGTTTGTGAGTATAAGCCCCACATTGGACTCTGTGCTGACAGTGCGGCTGCTGTTTGGGATTCTCTCTCTCCTCTCTCCCTGCCCTTCCTGTGCTCACTTGTTCTCTCTCTCTCTCAAAATAAATAAATAATCTTTAAAAAAAAAAAAAAGAATTTACTATATGGTAAGACTAAGCAACATCTTTCTGAAATTGTACTATTTCTGAAGTGAAACAGAATTAGATAATTAAAGCAACATTATTGATTGAAAGTTCTTAGAAAGTTCTTAAAATGCCCTCATGTTGGCAACGCACAGTTATACATATATGAATGAAGTGATTTAATGTCTGATGTCTAGGATTTATTTTTAAATACTCCAGGGGGAAAAAAATGAATGGAGGAGAGATAAAACAAGATTAGCAAAAGGTTGATAATTTTTGAAGCTGAATGAGGGGTTTATTCTTCTACTTTTGGGTATATTTGTTAAATTTCTGTAATAAGGGGTATTTTTGTGTGGGGGATTGTTTTTTTAAGTTTAAACAGGAAGGAGAAAAAACTTAAATACAGAAGTTAAAAGAGCATCACATCTTCCAGGATATAACAAGAGTAGCTTTTTGTGTGTAACCAATGCTAACGTTTTGCACAGAGGTTTTGCACAGCGGTATTAGTCCAAGTTTAGGCCTTTGGGCTTCTGCATGGAACCAGGTGTTGTCCAGGGCTTGGTGCTATGTGCAGGGAACTGAATGTATTTTCCTTAATATAACTACCTATAGGAGTATTTAGCTTTGGGGTAGGGGACACAATGATTTCCTCTCTTTACTTTGGGATGTAAGGATGAAAATCAGGAGTAGGGTGCGTCACAGGGTAACTCCTTCCCAGGGCATACATTTTGCCAGGATAAGGATCTTCCTTTCCCCAACCCCCAGGACTGCATAGCCTAGTTCTAGTGGTCTCCAAGAGGAAAACAGTTGAGGATTACTTCCTTATGTAGCTATAGAGTGCCTGTTCCTTTTGGCCAGGGAGCAGCAAGGAGTTGCCTGGGGCCCTGCGGGGCGTGTGTTTTTATTGCTAACATCAGAGCCTTGGCCAACACCTCCCGAGCACTAGTCGCACCACAGTTAGTTCTGTTCAGTTCTTTTTTTTTTAATGTTTTATTTATTTCTAGGAGAGAGAGAGAGAGACAGTGTGAGCAGGGGAAGGTCAGAGAGAGAGGGAGTCACAGACTGAAACAGGCTCCAGGCTCTGAGCTGGCAGTCAGCACAGAGCCCGACGTGGGGCTTGAACCCACGAACCGCGAGATCATGACCTAAGCAAAAGTCGGACGCTTAACCGACTAAGCCACCCAGGCGCCCCAGTTCTGTTCAGTTCTATTCAGCAGAAATAAACTGTAAACTTGTTGACATTTTTGTCCTCTTTACAATGCATTGTTTATTTTTCCATGACTGAGAATTTTGATGCAATTATCACTGAGCTTTCTGACAAAAGGGAAATAGCTGAGGAATTTTGATGAGTTCCCCACTTCATTAATCAGAACAAGCGTCTCTTGTGACAGGGTCAGAATTACAACGAAGATTAGGTAGCAAATTGCTGTTCCACCTGATGCCAATCATTCCCCACGACAGCAGTGTGATTACACGTCAGGAAAGAGCTTTTCTTGCCAACAAAACGAGGGCGATTCCAGTGCAGGTAATAAATTTAGCAGGGTGAGCTGTCATTTCTCCTCTTGAGTAGAGTCCTTAACTATCAGAGGATGTCTTGTGGAAGATTTTAAGAGGAAGAAAAGCATTTCCCTTAAAATCTTTGTAAATTTCACTCTATGTAGTATTTTATTTTATAAATTACTATAGATATGTATTTAGGAACAGTTCTTCCCACAGTGATTTTCAGTATCTTACTTACCTGTACGAAGCCTTAACTCTCACCAAAAATATGTTAAAGAAATGTGGAATTTAATACAAAGAATACATGACCGTAGCTGAAAATCTGTCAGAAATAAAACCTGGTGCAGAAATAAAGGAACTAGGTAAGAAATAGAGGAGGTCAGATTAGTCGTCTGACTAGTTAAAAGGTTAAATTCTGAAACAATTTATTAAATAGAATGTACTAAACAGAATATATTCCTCTTCCAACACAGTTGTGATTTTAAGTAATAGTTCTTGTTTCAAAGAGCAAAAGGATAGAGCACTATTGTAGTGTCACTGAAGAGGCGGAGCAGGCCTGGGAGCAGCAGGGACTCAGTTGGGGGCAGAGGTAATAGAGAGAATAAATAGATCATGACTATGGAAGTGTGCCACTTCTTATCCCTTCTAAATAAAAGCAGAATGCTAGCATCTTCCCGAGAAGACAGGACTGAGAATATTTTCCTTCCCCAAATACTTTCCTCCAAGCACATTTATGGGAATCCTATTTGCCCAAATAATGTTTGCCATGAATTAAGAATAACTAAGTGGCTATTCTTGATTCACACTTTATTTATTTATTTTTACTTTAATGAGATTGCCCTTTTGAATAGTCAGGAAAGACCAATCACAAGTCATTTTCGAGAAAGCAGTTGCTGTGAGGGCACCCAGGTGGCTCAGTTGGTTGAGTCGCTGATTCTTGATTTCTGCTTAGGTCATGATGCCTGGTTATGGGATCAAGCCCTGCTTTGGGTTCTGCTCTGAGAGTAGTGACTGCTTAAGATTATCTCTCTCCCTCTACCCCTCTCCCCTTCTCATGCTCTCTCTATAAAATAAAATATACATTAAAAAAAAAAAAGCAGTTGCTGTGAGTCTGTCACTTTGCTGTTACATTTTGTAGTGAAATGGAATCCTAGATCATTAAAACTGATCATTTTGCTCTTAAAGTCTAACCTTAACTATTTTAATTTTTTATGTCTTTATTTTGAGAGACAGAGACAGAGAGCAAGTGGGGGAGGGGTAGAGAGAGAGGGAGACACAGAATCTGAAGCAGGCTCTGAGCTGTCAGCACAGATTCCGACACAGGGCTCGAACCCACAGACCGTGAGATTATAACCTGAGCCGAAGTTGGACGCTTAACCGACCGAGCCACCCAGGTGCCCCTAACCTTAACTATTTTAAAGAAATATATTGGCAATAGCATTTATTAACACAAATTTTTCCCTTTTAAATTTACATGTGTTCCAGCAGTGCTCTTCTACCATAGTAAGGGATATATTGAGTTCTTTCTCTTTTAGTATAAAAGAAGCAAAAAATTTGCCCTTCATTTTAGAAGACTTTTTGCCTAATATAGATTGGGTCATCAGGATGCCAGAATGTTTCCATGTTAGCCTTAGGTATGCCACTGCCCTTTCACTCTGTGAATTTAGTCATTAACCCTTCTCTACTTGAAGTTTAGCTTCATAAAGTAAATCATAATATCTGCAGTCTCTCCATTTGGTAATGATGGCCTACAAATTAATAAAACAGTGCTTGTAATATTGTGCTTACAGTAATGCTTTGAACTTTGTAGACAAGGACTGTAGAAACCCAAGAAGGACACTATTAATAGTGTTATCATTGTCCAGGTGGATTATGTTTGTACTATTTCATCATTAGAAACATTCCAGGAGTTAAAATTAGAGACAGCTACACACAGAATATTTCATCAGGTCATTCAAGAAGAATATCTTAAATGAATCTGGTAAACACACGGTATTTTCTTTTGACTATTACATACAAGTTAACAATATATTTCTTTTCATGGTCTGTTTTGTGGGTTAGATAGGAAAATAATAATGCAAAAAGTATATCCCCTCAACTTGGCAACTGTGTGTCTTTTCTTTATTATGACTGCAGACATATCCTGTATTCAGCAAATGTCCCTTCCTCTCTCCTTCTCTTTTTCCCTTCTTGCCTCCTTCCTCCCTCCTTCACTTCCTTCCTTCCATGGCATCTAAGGTGAAGGTCTACACAGTTGACAATATGTCTACTCATTTGACATAATGGAAAGGGAACAAGGGCTTTTTTAAAGTTTGCCATGGTTTCTCCTGATAAATAATAACAAAGATTTTGTAGTTTGTCTAAATGGAAATAAAACTGAATTCTTGTGTTAAAAACCACTCCTGACCAAATGGGCTATTTCTAAGAATTCCAACATATGCTCCCTTATGTTACCAGTCTTTTAATTTATATATCCTCTCTCCCTATAACCTCTCAAAAGGAGAGATTATTTCTTTTTTTTTTTTATGTTTTATTTATTTCTAGGCGAGAGAGAGAGAGAGAAAGACAGCGTGAGCAGGGGAGGGTCAGAGAGAGAGGGAGTCACGGACTGAAACAGGCTCCAGGCTCTGAGCTGGCAGTCAGCACAGAGCCCGACGCGGGGCTCGAACCCACGAACCGCAAGATCATGACCTAAGCGAAAGTCGGACGCTCAACCGACTAAGCCACCCAGGCGCCCCAAGGAGAGATTATTTCTTAACATTGTTCCCAGTTCCCAAATTTAAACCCATGGTGGCTGCTTACTCAATGTTGTAATAGTGAAAGATAAGTATTATTACACAGATAGAAGCAGTAAGTACAGATGATCCTGGTAGAGCCAACAAGTGCTTGAAGCTGGTCATTAGGCATCCCCTATACTTCCCACAAAGTCACTTTCTATGAGGTTACTTTGTCTTTTATTGCCACCGACACAGATTTGCCATTTCCATTCATGGGACCCACTCCCTTTCTTCTAGAGGCTCACAGTCTTGCAGAAACCGGTGAGCAGGGGATTATAATACAGTGTGATGAGCGTTTTGACAGAAGAAGCAGGGTTGCTCTGAGAACACAGTGGAAGGGCACTTCGATTTGCAGAAAGCAGTTGGTGATAGGAGAACTTCCAGGGAGAAGTAAGTTCTGAAGGAGTCGAGTAAAGAGAGGGCAGAAAAGGAGGACCAAGAAATTAGTATGAACATAGGAAGGTGTTAAGCAGTGTGGCTGATGTAAGGCTGAGAGTTATCTGATGTAGTGGGCACAATAAGTTTACTGTGAAGGTAGAAGATAAAGGCAAGGACTGGATCTCAGAGATTTTCTGAGACCATGAGTCAAGTACTTCTCTGGGGATATCTTTAGGGTGAGTGGAACTTGGCCTTACTTGTTTTCAGATGCATGGAGTGGAAGATCACAAGCATCCTGAGCATCTAGTGTCTCTAGGCCTGCTCTCCCAAGCTCTGCCATGGTCATGGTAGCCCCGCTGAAGCTGTTGTAACTGTCTCGTTTCCAGGGACAAGAAACCCCCATTCCATCCTCATGGGATCTTCTGTAGTCCTTTGTGTAGGACATTAGCAGGTGTTAATAACAGAAATTAACTAATCGGTTGGTACTTTATTAGGTTTATTTTATCTATTTATTTGGGAGGGGGGCAGAGAGAGAAAGAGGGAGAGAGGGAGAGAATCCCAAACAGGCTCCACACTGCCAGCACAGAGCCTGACATGGGGCTTGAACCCATGAACTGTGAGATCATTACCTGAGCTGAAATCAAGAGTCAAATGCTTAACCAACTGCCCGGGCACTCCAATCAGTTGGTATTTTAAACTCCAAGAGAAGTTGGCCATCCTCCTGGAAGCAGGTGTTTCAAGCTTTTCAAGTCCCTTAACTCACATCTCAGATGTGACTGCTGCTCCAGCTCCCCAAAGGACTGGTGCCTGAGAATGAGAACTAAGTATTGTAGTTTAAGCCACAAGGCATAGCTGCATGGCTTGAATAGGTCTTGTCATTATTAGCATAAAACAGTTATACTTGGTTCTCCTTCCATCAAGACAACAGTTGCTAGATTTGTTAGAAAAAGTGTGAGGGGGAAATCCGAGGTGACAGCTATCGGTATTAGAAATTACAAACACTAGAACTGATCAGTGGTGATTTTCCACATGTTTCCATTACAGTGTCAAAAACGGTATTTCTCTGCCTGGCACAAGCTGATCCTTGATCACAGGATCAAGCTGGGAAAAGCTGGGACCCTGTCTGACTGGAAATTTCAACTGAAAGTCCTGCGGGCCTGGAGAGACTACACGAGATCCCAGAAGTTGGTGCGGGAGACTCAAGCCATGGAAAATTACCTCAGGGAAGAAAACAGGTACCATTATTTGTACTATGAAAATCCTTCTGGTGTATTACAGGACATTTTTCTTCCTGAAGAATCCCAAAAATAATCAAAAAGTTATGTTCACTAGAATCATCTCATCCATTATAAAATGTAGTAACCACTGTTTTTCTATATTACATCCCAAACTAGAAAATTTTAACTCAGTCAGTTAAGCATCCGACTCTTGAGCTCAGCCCAGGTCTTGATCTCAGGGTCATGAGTTCACACTGGGCGTGAAGTCCACTTAACAGAAAAGATAAAGAAAAAAAAATTTTAGCTGAAAAGTATAAGCAAAAATTTCATTAAAATATACTGATGTACATGCTTTCCTTTTTTGAAGGAAACAAGTACTAGGTTTTTCCCTTGCCCTCTGACGTCATAGCATTGCACCTTGGACCATTTTACTAACTGAGAAGACAGAGTTTGGTTTATATGCCAGTAATTCTCACTGATGGAAATACCTGTCTGCACACTGAATGTTAGGAACACAGGGAGCATCCATCTGCCAAATACATTTTCTTCTATTCATTTCCAAGTTCAGCTCTGCATCCTTGAACCAAAATCATGGGTATAGAAGGAACCATTTGTTTATTTGGAGGTGGGGACAGTTTATGTGCTTATGTGTAATCACTTCTCTTACCAGCAACTCTGTTATTCAGGGTGAAAACCTGAATGAGTGTTGTGTGAAATCATTGTTATATAGAAGGAAGTGGTGCCCCCTGGAGTTGTGCAGCCATGTGACAGCATCAGACCCTGGGGTGGATACACAGGAGCCTAAAGCCCGGCCCCACAGTTTTATGGGGAACACAAGATCTATAAACAGGACAGAGGCTGAGCTCCCTCATAAATTGCATAAGGCATCCCCTGTGCCTCTGAGAACTTAGCAGAAGGAAGTGTTGCACTGACGAGGAGGCTCCTACAGAGTGCCAGGAAGGTCTTGATCGGGAAGGTGGGCCTTGAGCCGGACTCTGTTCCATAAGTATGAAGTTCCTAGGTGGGGACGGGGAGATGAGGTAATGGCACTTGGTGCAGCCATTCAGGTTGGCCAGACTTTATCAAGCATGTGGTTTTCAAGTTCATCAATTTGTGAAAGGCATTGAATGCCAAGACAAGGAGTTTAGGAATTCTTTGGTAAATAAAGGTGAAGTCTTGATAGTTTTTAAGCAGAAGGATGACCTAGTCAATTTCCTTTCTTCACAGTATGCTAGAGGGAATCTTTAGTGGAAAATAATAAAAAAGTCAGCTTAGAAAACTTTCTCATAATTCATTTCTAAGTTCTTAAGACCTAGCGATTCATATAAGGAATTGGGATGATAGCTTACTGAAAAAGGAATGGCTAGCAGGATATGCTGAATAAAGGAGAGAAACTGGAGGTGCCGTAAAAGGGAAGTGACATGAGTGATGGCATGAAGGGAGTGGAAACTGAGTGTTGAGGTTAAACGTGGCCTGTGAAATTTACATACCAGAAAATTTATATAAGAAAAATCTGAAGAACTTGAGGTTTCATTGAAATTAAGCTGTTTAAATATAAAATCACTAAATGGGGATTTCATAATAGCATTATATTCCAATTTTTTTAAAGATCTTAGAACTTTTTGTCTCATATCTGTGAATTATTTTCAGGTGTCTATTTTTAAATGTTCAGAATAGGTATTACATTTTTTTTTTAAAGTTCCAGAGTTAGAAAATACTTAACTTAGAATATTTTTTTTACTACAGAACTTTATTGCAAAAAAAATTTAGAGCAGAAAGCCACCTCAAGGATCATCTGATCCTGCCTGTCATTTTACATAGGTTAAAAGTAAGGCCTGGAGAGAGTAAATGACTCTCTCAAGGTCCAAAGGGTAACAGTAGCTAGTCCCGGACTAGAGTCTGGTCTCTTTGCTTCTGATTCAGATGCTCTTTCCAATGCCACACTTCTTCAGTATTAAATATTAAATAGCATCTAGGTGGTGATTCCCTAAGACAGCAGTATTTTTCAGTTATGTGGCAATTTACTTTAGATGGCTGCAGACAAGTATGCTGGTGTAATTTTGATTGGGATTGCATTGAATGTGTAGATAGCTTTGGGTAGTAATGACATTTTAACTATATTTATTCTTCCAATCCATGAGCATGGAATGTCTTTCCATTTCTTTGTGTCTTCTTCAATTTCCTTCATAAGTTTTCTATAGTTTTCATCATACAGATCTCTTATATCCTTGGTTAGGTTTATTCCTAGGTACTTTATGGGTTTTTTGTGCAATTGTGAATGGGATCGGTTTCTTGATTTCTCTTTCTGTTGCTTCATTGTTGATGTATAAAAATGCAGCTGGTTTCTGTACGTTGATTTTGTACCCTGCAACATTGCTGAATTCTTAGATCAGTTCTAGTAGGCTTCTGGTGGGGTCTGTCAGGTTTTCTATGTAGAGTATCATGTCATCTGCGAAAAGTGAAAGTATGACTTCTTTGCCAATTTTGATGCCTTTTATTTCCTTTTGTTGTCTGATGGCTGATGCTAGGACTTCCAGCACTATATTAAATAGCAGTGGTGAGAGTGGACATCCCTGTCATATTCCTGATCTCAGGGGGAAACCTCTCAGTTTTTCCCCGTTGAGGATGATGTTAGCTGAGGGTTTCTCATAGATGGCTTTGATGATGTTTAAGTAAGTTCCTTCTATCCCGACTTTCTCAAGTGTCTTTATTAAGAAGGGATGTTGTATTTTGTCAAATGCTTTTCCTGCATCTATTGACAGGATCATATGGTTTTTATCTTTTGTTGATGTGATGTATCACATTGATTGATTTGCGAACAAAAAATAAAGCAGTAATTACCAAATGATAAGACATGCTGGAAACATAGGAGTAGAACCATCCTTTGTGCTGCTTTCCTACAAACCCGTGGCTCTCTGTATGTTTTCCTTTGTTCTAGAAAGAAGGATGGGATATTAAAGGTGGGGAAAAGCTCTAAGTTAGCTACTGCAAGCAGAAACCAAGAAATATTAGTGGGACTGAGGGTGTCTGGAGAGGCTGGTTCTTTTCTGTGTTCATCAGAGTTTCTCCCAGTATCTCAGTTGATACCAAATACATATTTGTTGAATAATAAGTGAGTCAATAAGGAGTTTATTTGCTTCCCCTTTTGCAATTTAACTTGATAGTGTTTTCAAGCACTTTTTTCCTAAATAATGAGCTCTAGGAATATAATGGGTTACTAACTGTAGAAACTAACTTTTACCAGCTTGGCAAGGCACAGGTGGTTCTGTAGCCCATTCACCTGGACGTGGAAATCATTTGCTGTGCCCATTACTCAGATGTCAGCTGTGTCTTCAGCCTCCAGCTCCTGCATCCGCACTTGTTTCTGACACCTGGGGTTTACCTTCCCCGGCCAGCTCCCCCATGCAGGGCCGAGCTTTCCCAGCTCCCTTCCCTCCATCCTTCCGTCTTCTCCTTCGTCCTTTCTTTAATTTTCTTTTGTTCCCTCTCTCTTCTATTTTTGTCTCTCTCTTTTCTTTTAAAAGCAGTTATGGTAATGGTGCTATAAAATTCCAATACAACATTATAATATAATCTCAACATTAACAAATATTCCCAAACCTGAGAATTCACTGGCTTAGGTTATAAAACAAAACCCTGGTGCACATGCTTAGGTGTAGACCCTTTGATGTGGTGATGTTGGAATCTGAACCGTATTTTTACTTTGCTCAGCATGTTCACGTGCGAAAGCTGGCTTCAGTTCTTCCATTGCTCCTCTCTCCCTTCCTCTCTTAAATTTATGACCAGACCTAGACAAAATTAGGAAGAAGCAAAGTTTGTTTTCAACATCCTCCACCAGCCCTTCTTCAGCCCCTGATTTCTCATTCTTTCCTCAGAAGCACCTCTGTCTTCCCCTCATTAGCCTCCACATTACCTGCTATCCTGCTCTGTCTTGTACCAGAACTCTGGGCCTTGCCCCACATATGCTTTTCTCTCTTCCCTTTGTCCCTCAAGCCCATCATCCTTTTTCACTGTAATCCTCAATTGATGTTATTCCTCTCAGGAAACTGCATATACTTTAGCAGGCGTGGTCTGGAAACAGTGCCCAAAATGTAAGTGTGGGGGATTTGAGGGTACTGTGGCAGGCCAGTGGGAAAACTGGCCCTTTGACATCCCTCAGACCATGGCATTCATTTGTTCACTCATTCTTTCATTCTGTTTGATAGAATTTATTCTTTCAGCCAGCCAGCGTTATTGACATTTACTGGGTACTAGGCTCTCTCCTAAGTACAGGGAGAGGGGATTGAAAAAAGTGTTAAACACTTGCCTTCTAGGAGTTTTCCATTTAAGTGAAGTTAAACATGGTACCCAACTACTAAAAATAATTGCAACAGAAGGCACCATAAGATAAATACTCAAGAGTGACATGGACTTGGCTATTGTGCATTATAATCCCCTGAGGAGCTTTTTAAAAATAGGAATTCATGGGCCCCATCTTCTGAGAGAGACAGAATGTGGCTAAGTAGAAGTGGGCGTTTTTCAGTTTGGGGGAAAAACTGGTAAACCAGCACATAGGCAGCTTGTGGGGAAGCAGGCTGGGGTGAGCCCACGTGCTAGCCTAGAAGAAGGGAGGCTGAGTTGAAAATAGACGGTCAGATAGCCCCATTTTCCCACTCCTCATCTGAGCATTCTTTTGGGCAGTCACTTACAGAGCCCCTCTGTGAATCATGTTCGACGCCCTTCCCTCCATGCTCAGCTGGGTATGAAGGCAAGAGGCCAGAAACTGCATCGCTTCTGAAGCTGGTCAGGCTCCTCATCTGTCTGTCAGAGAGGCAGGGACTTGTACTGCCTGGCTCACTTCAAAACTCTTTAAGACAGAATTGTGTTAGCTCCTGCTTTCTCCCTGGGGGCTCCCTGGTGCATTATTAAATGCACCAGCTCATTCATTCCTGCTCCTGCTCATCGCAGTGCAGCTGCTCGCACCACTGCTGTTTTCATGTGTCAGATTTCAGCACTCAGATCACTAGTGTGTGCTTATTTATTTATCGTTTCTCATATCCTTTTTAAAAATTCAAGACACTTTTTAGATATCTAGTAGTTTTGTTATCTTGAAGCAGAGTTATCTTCCATGAGAATTTGTTCTGTATGTTTAAGGGTGTGTGTGCGGGCGTGTGCGTGTGTGTGAATTAGATCTTTTTTTAAAAGTCCTGTAGGACAAGCAATGTAAAGCATCCTTTTTTTTTTTTTTAGGGTGACACCATTTTTAGGAGGAATCTGAGGGTTAGAAACTTCCAGGTGCTTATCTAGTATCCCTTATCTAATCAGTGTTCTTCTGACTTACAGGTTCTAGAACATGCACTGATCACTAAGTATCAATTCAGGTGTGTTGATTCTAAACAGCATGGTTCAGGGACACCTCGGTGACTCAGTCGATTAAACATCAGCTTCAGCTCAGGTCACGATCTCACAGTTTGTGAGTTTGGGCCCCGTGTCTGGCTGTGTGCTGACAGCTCAGAGCCTAGATTTTGCTTCAGATTCTGTGTCTCCCTCTCTCTGCCCCTCCCCCACTCATGCTCTGTTTCTTTCTCTCTCAAAATAAATTAAAATGTTAAAAAGTTAAAAAAAATAAACAGCATGGTTCATATTTAAACTCTTATTTAAACCTTTATAGTTTATATTTTTAACTTAAATTTTATTAATTTTTTAAAATTAATTTATTTAAATTCAAGTTAATTAATATAGAGTGTAGTATTGGCTTCAGGAGTAGAAGCCAGTGATTCATCACTTATATATAACACCCAGTGCTCATCTCCACAGATGCCCTCCTTAATGCCCAGCACCCATTTAGCCCATCCTTCACCCACTTCCCCTCCAGCAACCCTCAATGTGTTCTCTCTATTTAAGGGTCTTTTATGGTTTGCCTCCCTCTCTGTTTTTATCTTTTCTCTTCTTATGATTTTCTTTTTTTATTTTTATTTTTATTTTTTAAATTTACATCCCGTTAGTTAGCATATAATGCAATAATGATTTCAGGAATAGAACCCAGTGATTCATCCCATACATGTAACACCCAGTGCTCATCGCAACAAGTGTCCCCCTTAATGTCCCCTCGCCCATTTAGCCCATCTTCCCACCCAGCAGCCCTCCAGTAGCCCTCAGTTTGTTCTCTGTATTTAAGAGTCTCTTGTGTTTTGTCCTCATCCCTGTTTTTATTTTTGCTTCCCTTCCCTTATGTTCATCTGTTTTATATCTTAAATTCCACATATGACTGAAGTCATATGATATTTGTCTTTCTCTAATTTCAGTAATTTCTCTAATTACCCTCAGTTCCATCCACGTTTTTGCAAATGGCAAGATTTCATTCTTTTTGATTGCCAAGTAATACTCCCGTGTGTGTGTGTGTGTGTGTGTGTGTGTGTGTGTGTGTACACCACATTTTCTTTATCCATTCATCAGTCAATGGACTTTTAGGCTCTTTCCATAATTTGGCTATTGTCGATAGCACTGCTGTAAACATTGGGGTGCATGTCCCCTTCAAAACAGCACACCTGCATCCTTCAGATAAATACCTAGTGATGCAGTTGCTGGGTTGTAGGGTAGTTCTATTTTTAATTTTTTGGGGAATCTCCATACTGTTCTCCAGAGTGACTGTACCAGTTTGCATTCTGACAGCAGTGCAAAAGGGCTCCTCTTTTTCCTCATCCTTGCCAACATCTGTTGTTGCCTGAGTTGTTAATTTTAGCTATTCTGACAGGTGTGAGGTGGTATCTCATTGTGATTTTGTATTTCCCTGATGATGAATGATATCATATGTCTGTTAGCCATATCTGGATGTCTTCTTTGGAAAAGTGTCTATTCATGTCTTTTGCCTATTTCTTCACTGGATTATTTGTTTTTTGGGTGCTGAATTTGAAAGTTCTTTATAGATTTTAGACACTAATCCTTTATCTGATATTAGAAGATACTGCAAATATCTTCTCCCTTTCTGTTGGCTGCCTTTTAGTTTTGCTGATTGTTTCCTTTGCCATGAAGAAGCTTTTTATTTTGATGAAGTTCCAATAGTTCATTTATGCATTTCTTTCCCTTGCCTCCAGAGATGTGTTAAGTAAGAAGTTGCCCTGGCCAAGGTCAAAGAGGTTTTTGCCTGGTTTCTCCTCTAGGATTTTGATGGCTTCCTGTCTTACGTTTAGATCTTTCATCCACTTTGAGTTTATTTTTATATATGGTGTAAGAAAGTGTTTCAAGTTCATTCTTCTACATGTTACTGTCCAGTTTTCTCAACACTTTGAGTTTGCTGAAGAGACTGTATTGGTTAGCCCATTCATTCTTTAGTAGGATGGTCTTTTGTCTCCAAGTATTTGTTATATTTCCACATTTTTTTCTTGTGGTTGATTTCAAGTTTCATAGTGTTGTGTCTGAAAATATACACAGTATGATCTTGATCTTTTTGTACTTATTGAGGACTGATTTGTGTCCCAGTATGTGATCTAGTCTGGAGAACATTCCATGTGCCCTGGAGAAGAATGTGTTTTCTGTTGTTTTAGGATGAAATGTTCTGAATATATCTGTTAAGTCCATCCGGTCCAGTGTGTCATTCAAAGCCATTGCTTCTTTGTTGATTTTCTGCTTAGATGATCCCCGTCCATTGCTGTAAGTGGGGTGTTGAAGTCTCCTATTATTATGGTATTACTATCAATGAGTTTCTTTATGTTTGTGATTAATTGATATATACATATATTTGGGTGTTTCACATTAGGGGCAGAAATGTTTATACTTAGCTCTTTGTGGTGGCTAGGCCCCTTTATTATGATATAATGCCCTGTTTCATCTCTAGTTACAGTATTTATTTTAAAATCTAGATTGTATAATATAAGTATAGCTACTCCAGCTTTCTTTTGGTGACCATTAGCATGATAGATGGTTCTCTATCCCCTTACTTTCAATTTGAAGGTGTCTTTAGGTCTAAAATGGGTTTCTTATAAATAGCATATAGATGGATCTTATTTTCTTACCATTCTGACAACCTGTGTCTTTTGATTGGAGCGTTTAGTCCATTAACATTTGGAGTTTAAGTACTGAAGGATATGAATTTATTGCCATTGTGTTGCTCTTGGAGTTGGAGTTTCTGGTGGTATTATTTGGTCCTTTCCTGTCCTTGTTGCCTTTGGTCTTTTTTTGTTTTGTGTCATGTTTTTCTCCCCTCAGAGAGTCCCCCTTAAAATTTCTTGCAGGGCTGATTCAGTGGTCATGAACTCCTTTAGTTTTTGTTGTCTGGGAAACTCTTTATCTTTCCTTCTATTTTGAATGACAACCTTGCCAGATAAAGAATTCTTGGCTGCATTTTTTTTTCTGATTCAGCACTTTGAATATATCCTGCCACTCCTTTCTGGCCTGCCAAATTTCTGTGGATAGGTCTGCTGAGAACCTGTCTGTCTTCCTTTATGGGTTAAGGACTTTTTCTCCTTACTGCTTTCATAATTCTTTTTTTCTCTGTATATTTTGTGAATTTGACTATGATATGCCTTGTTGATGGTTGACTTTTGTTGAATCTAATAGGAGTTCTTTGTGTTTCTTGGATTTTGATGTCTGTGTCTTTCCACAGATTAAGAAAGTTTTCCACTATAATTTGCTCACATAAAAACCTTCTACCCCTTTTTCTCTCTCTTCATCCCCCAGGACTCCTATGATTCAGATGTTATTCCTTTCTATTTTTTAAATTTGTATTATTATGTTTATTTATTTTGAGAGAAAGAGAGAGAGACAGAGTGCGAGCAGGAGAGGGACAGAGAGAGAGGGAGACACAGAATTTGAAGCAGGCTCTAGGCTCTGAGCTGTCAGCACAGAGCTTGACGCAGGGATTGAATTCACGAGTATGAGATCATGACCTGAGCCAAAGTCGGACGCTCAACCAACTGAGCCACCCAGATGACCCGATGTTATTCCTTTTTAATAAGTCACTGAGTTCTCCAGTTCTTATAATGTGCTCTTTTGCTTTAGTTTCCCTCTTTTTTTTCTGCGTCATTATTATATTCATTATTCTATTATTTTGTTTTCTATATCACCCCCCATTCTCTTGAAAAGGAAGACTGAAATGGATTTAATATCAGTTATAGCACCATGAAGCCTCCTTAAAATCTCCAAAATACAGGGTTCAGGGAACTTCCAGGCAAGTGAACACATACCCACGCTGACACCCCAAATACATGGGGACAGAAGCTCTTGTGCTTAGGACCCTCCCAGACTTCACCCTATATATCTCTTCATCTGGTTGTTCATTGGAATTCTTCATCTGGTAAACATAAATGTTCCCCCAAGTTCTGTGAGCTACTCTAGCAAATTAATCAAACCTAAGGAGGGGTAGTTGGAATCTACAGTCTATAGCCAATTGATCAGAAACACAGGTGATAGGTAACCTGGTCTTGTGACTGGCATCTGAAGGTAGTAGGAATGGGGGAGAGTCTTATGGGATCCCCTTAACCTGTGGGATCTGACACTGTCTTCAGGTGGATGGTGTCAGAATTGAGTTTTCTTGGATACCCTGCTGGGTGTCCAAGAATTGCTTGTTGCTGTGGAGAAAAATGTCCACACATTTCGTGACTAGAGTGCCAGAAGTAAGGTATTCTCTGAAAAGGTAAAGACACACAGGTGACAAACAATGGGGAAGAACTGGGTTCTTCCCTACATTGGAAGGAAAATGGAGATTTTTCCATTATATTTGGTCTTTAGGGACAGCCTTTCTGTGCATGCAGTAAGTGTGATGATCAATCTATATACACATGCCAGAAATTCCCATTTGGAAGCATATTGGGACAGGATGTTTTCCAAAGGGAACTCTGTCCTTCATTTTATGATTACTTGGGAATTGTGTCTGAAACCATATCTTTTGGTTAGCATATCTTTTGGTTAGCACAGTATTGCACTGGATTGAGGTTTTAATGTTTTGTTTTGTTTTCTGAGAGAGAGAGAGACAGCATGAACGGAGGAGGGTCAGAGAGAGAGGGAGATACAGAATCTGAAACAGACTCCAGGCTCTGAGCTAGCTGTCAGCACAGAGCCCAAGGTGGGGCTCCAACCCACAAACCATGAGATCATGACCTGAGCCAAAGTCGGATGCTTAACCTACTGAGTCCCCCAGGTGCCCCGGATTGAGGTTTTAAGACATATAATTGATTTTTCACTTTCAGAAATATTTATGTTTTTAGTGTTAATTTTTTAAAAAGTACAGAAATGAGCTAATTTGGAATATTGTCACTCTGCTGAAGTGAACAGCAGAGGGACAGGCATAAACCAGCCTTGTGTCTGGATCCCTACCTTCTGCATGTCTCCTCTTCCATCACAGCCCTCAAACATAGATATTTTAACACACTTTGAAATCCCCTACATGGTCATTGTAGAGTGGCCTCTGAGCACTATGGTGAACATGTAATTTTTACCCATTTTCTTACTGTTTAGTCTTTTTGTTATACTTGTAGAAACATTTTTCTCTTTGCCTTTTTATAGTGTCCAAATAACCTCTTCCACGACAGTCAGAATCCTGGAGCGCTTTTGGCTGTTTATGCTATAAAAACATGAAATTAACACATCAGGTAGATTTCACACTCCCCCCTTCCTGAGCAGATTGATGTAAATTGAATTTCACATTAATCAGACGGAGCAATATCCATCTTCTATCCAGTGGAAATTTATGATTTTCACTTACTTAAGAAAAGTGCTATAGGCTTTCTGTTTCTTTCACTATTTAAACATTGGTATTTTTGGAGTTTTTTTCTTACCTGCGTTGCTACCTTATTTATTATCCTATTTCCTCTGAAATTTTTATTTCAAGGTTATTCAGTCCCATATTAGATAATTTATTTCCATCAAATTAAATTCCATGTATAAATGTTTATATTATCACCTATATTGTACTTTTATTACAAAAACATCAGTCTGTTAATCAAATATTGAGTACCTACCATTAATACAGGAGAAGGAAACAATTAAGTACAATAAAACCCACTGTTGGCAGAGTTGTTGTTAGTGTTTATCCTGAATTTCATTATTTCAGTGGACTCTACTCTCACTAATTGGTTGTTTCATCCAATTCCTCTGACATAGGTTAAATTCTATGACTCTCGAACAGTCTTTTTCAAGCTAAGGGTTTTAACCCATTAATGGGACCTGAAATCAGACTCAAGATGAGCTGTTTTTCATAGAAATGGAATGGATCCAAAATGTCAGAATGCGCATCTGGTAGTAAGGGTAGATCTTGTTTAGTGAAACTTTGTTTCAATTACATATATTTTTGTTTCAAACATACACATACACCTATAAACTTGTATATTGTGTCACAGTGTAACATTTTTCTTACTGTAGGTGCCAGTCAAAAAAGATTTAAAAGTCACTTAAACTTTTAAGAACTCTAGAAATGTTCTCCTGATTCATTGACTTAAGAGCTTTGATTTTTTTAATGTAACCTCAAAGAGTCTGTGAGGAGAGGTAAGCGTTATGGATGTTCAACAGAAATGGGTATGCAAATAGTATTATAGAGAACATATTCAAGTCACTTTTACAAGATAAAATCAAGTAGGTATCTAAACGATAGATTTTAAACCTCAAAACTGACCCCTGATGCAATATAATAAGTTCCAAACTCCATAGCTTTCTTATTCAGGGACAATCATCCACTCAGAGATAGTGCTCAGAGACCTCCATGCTTGAATTCCAGGGCTGCCACAGAAATGTCTCTAATGGAGACCCCCTTTGGGAAGGGAATGTAGCAGGCATTTCTCAACTCCACTCAGTGGTGTCTCCTAATGTCATGAAGTACCTGGGAATTAGAAGAAGGTCTTCCTTAGGAAGAGAATGAACCAGACTCCTTACTAGATTCTGAATGAGTTCCATGAGGGCAGGTATGTTGTCTCTGACACACCTTTCACACTTTTCTAGTGTTTTCATTCATTCAGTTTAAGGATCTGATAAATGAATCCTTCTCTTTAGAAATCCTGTGTCTGATTCAGTTCTTTCACAAGATCCACCCGCTTGGTTACACATTGACTTTTGTAAGTCTTCTATTTAATTTGTTATTGACAGTTCGCTTGTTAAATCTTGTTCCATTCCCTTTCAAATCTGTCTTCATTTGCAAGCATAGCTGAAATCTTCGTCATGCATTCATCTTTTCAAAAGTAGTGATTTAGGGGTCCCTGGGTGGCTCAGTCAGTTAAGCATCCAACTCTTGATTTTGGTTGAGGTCGCGATCTAACAGTTTCTGAGTTTAAGCACCAATTCGGGCCCATGCTCACAGCACAGAGCCTACTTGGGAGCTTCTCTCTCTCTCTCTCTCTCTCTCTCTCTCTCTCTCTGCCCCCTGCCACTCGCTTGCACACGTGGTAGCTCTGTCTCTCTCAAAATAAACTAAAAAAAAAAAATAAATGTAGTCCTTTATATGCCTATTCTTTTTGCTCCTTTTTACTATTTCAGGGTAATTTAAAAAATGTATTATGTCTTTGTGGCATTATAGAATTCCTTCTGAGGTAATGTCTTAGATGCTAATACCCTCTACTAGCAGACTTTGTGTACCAGGGAATTTGATAAGCGATTCCATTTAGTTTAAATAAAAGGATAAGCCAGAGCTAAGATGGAACATTTCTGGGACTCCTTTAGACTTGTCTCATTTATATTATCAACTAACAAGCTATAAATGGCTTCTTCTTTTTAACGGAAGAACTTTGTTGCTTAGAAAACAACAACTGGCGACTGAGTATAACCGGAAACAAGTTCTCCGACACCGCTTTACAGAGTGGCAGCATTGGCATCATGCAGAGATCCTAAAGAGAGAGCTGGCTCGAACAAAGGAAGAAACCAGAAAGAGAATGAATGAGCTGCTGAAGGCAGCATCACTAGGGAAACTCAGCGCAAATGGGTCACCTGGCATCAGTCTACTTGAGGAGGCAGCAGCCATGGTGGATGCACCTGTAAGAAATGGAGAGGTACAATGTTTTTCCTTTGCTTGGTCTTCTATTTATTAAACACTGGTATCTGAGCTCTGCACTTGTATAGCCTGGGATATATTAGCCACTATCAGATTGCTTTGCCTGGATGATCTAAAATAAAAGATAAAAGCTGTCTACAGTGCACAAAGGTTACCTTTCAGTCAGTGTTTATTTTCTCAAACTGAATCTTCTTTTTATATGTAACATATACATTTTGGTATAGTTGTGACTCAGTAGGGACATAATATAGAGAGGGAATTTAAAACAACTGAGGGGCACCTGGGTGACTCAGTTGGTTAAGCGTCCGACTTCAGCTTAGGTCATGATCTCACGGTTCGTGGGTTCAAGCCCCACATCCGGCTCTGTGCTGACTGCCAGCTCAGAGCTTGGAGGCTGTTTCGGATTCTGTGTCTCCCTCTCTCTCTCTGAACCTCCCCTGCTCATGCTGTCTCTAGCCCTCTCTCAAAAATAAATAAAACATTAAAAAAAATTTAAAACAACTGAGAGAATCTTTCACAAAGATAAAGCATTGTTTATAACTTTTGAATTCCTCTTACTTGATTATCAGACATTTCCTTTGCAAATGAGCTTGTGACATACATATACACATATCTATGTATTTACACGTATCTATATATGGGGTTTTAAAGTTTTTATTTTTCTAATAAGAAAATCATGTTAATTATGGTAATTTGATAGGAGAAAATGAGAGAGGAAAAAGAAAAGTAGCCTATAATTCCATCATTTGGAGGTAACCACCAATAATAACATGTTGGAATATGGCCATATAGTCTTTTCTCTATTCAGGAATATGCAAATTTTTCTCTTTAATATTTTATTTAACTTTTAAATTTTCTTCAACTTATTGAAGATATCTACTTTTTCATAACATATAATACAGAGGAAGTAAGGCCATTTTCTTTCTTCTTAATAACTATGTAACTATTCTGTTTTTCTAAAAAACTACTTCATAATTTTATAATATAACATGAGAATTTTCTATGCCACCAAATCCACTTCTACAACAGTAGTTCTCAATTGAGGGTAAACCACAGATGAGACCTGTTAAATCAGAATTTCTGGTTGTGGGGCACCTGTATCTTTTTCAAGTTTCACAGGCGGCCCTGTGAATACCCCTTGCTTAAGGACTACCATTCTATAATGGCTGTAGATAGATGCTCTGTTGTGAACCCTAAGCTAGAATCTGTGTACTTTTTTCTCTATTGCTGGACATTGAAGTTGTTTCCACTTTGCCCCTATTGTAAACAGTGCTTCAGTGAACATCACTGTAACGAAATCTTTGCAGGCATACACTTTTACTTAAATGCTTTACTTAGGATAAATACCTAAAAATAGAATGCCTATTTTAAAGACGATTACCAAATTGCCCTTCCACAAAGTTTGTGCCAAAGAAATGCCTATTTTCCTGTCTAGTAACATGTTTTTCATTTTTGCTAAGTTGATAGGTAAAATATTTTCATCTTATTATTGCTTCAACATTTGCATTTTTTATTAGTGAAGTTAAACATTTTTGGTAATGACCATTTACATATTTATGTATGTGAAAATGGAGATAGATAGTAACTTGTTTCTTCATGCCGACCATTTACATATTTATGTATGTGAAAATGGAGTTAGATAGTAACTTGTTTCTTCATGCCATTATACATTTTTCTGTTTGATTATATATATTTTTCTTATTTGTAGGGCTCTTTATATTAGACTACTGACGCTTTTATTATGACATTTTGCATAAATTTTTTTCAGTTTTTTCATTGGTCCTTTTGAGTAAGTTTTGGTGTTTGGTACTATACAGAGTTAAGTTTTTATAGAGTGAATCCTATCAGTTTTTTCTTTCATAATTGCACTTGTCATATTTGATTTGCACTTTTCCTCACCTACCACCTCACCTCCACCCCAGGCCCCTCTGGTCTTCCACATAACACTGTTGAGCCCTTAACTCAGACATGTAAAATAAACAATACCAAAGGGGCCCCAGTCTTGTTTTTTACCCTGATTTCTACCAGTAAGTAGGCTGGCTTTAATTTAAGCCTAGTCTCTCAGCAAAGAGTTATCATGAGGATGCTGCTTGGGACTTGTGTAACATTTTGGTCCCTTCCCCTAGGCAATTTATCTACCTTTATGTCAGTTAGATAATTTTACTTCCATTGAGACCCAAGAGAGTCTTCTATCTTAAGAAATAGCTGTGTGGAACCTTTTGCTTTACAAAGTTACACTGTTGTTATCTTTAAATTTAGAAAAGACAACAAAGTGTTTTTTATTTGCATAAAACAGAAAAAATACTGTGTGTAATTTTCTTACTATATGTAAGAAATAGAAG
Organism: Hyaena hyaena; assembly: GCF_003009895.1. Taxonomy (NCBI): domain Eukaryota; kingdom Metazoa; phylum Chordata; class Mammalia; order Carnivora; family Hyaenidae; genus Hyaena; species Hyaena hyaena. The sequence continues at coordinate 1,179,299 of NW_024081214.1, read as the reverse complement.
GAAAAGCCTTTAAATCTCTGAAATCAAGAATTCTGAAAAAGATTTTATCAAGGAAATATATTATAAAAAATAAAGCAAGTGAAAATAAAAGGATATAATAGACTCTGTAGGTCACTAGATAAGCCCTAATTTTTTTCAGAGTGTAGAATATAACATGAACAAATAAAATATAAAATCTTTAGTTAGGTGCTCACTAATTATACAATCATAGGGACTCATGTACCACAAATCCATACATTATACCTTGAAATTGTTCAAAATTATCAGTTAGCTTATAGACAATTTTTGCTAATTACACCAGCCTATTCAGTCCTGTTTCAGCAAGTATAATCTGTACCACTAAGCTTTCTTTCATTCTCTTATTTTTACCGTGAAAAGTTGCTGTGATCCAAAAGAAATCTTTTTGCTGCACCCAAGGCTTTTACAATCTTGCTGGGTTAATAATGCACTGTTATCACAAAGTTTAAAAGGGCCTAAACCATATACCCTGCTTGATGCTAAATTACTTAAGCAGGTGTTCTCATAAATACATATCCATTGATGTTTCTGAAATAGAAGGTTATTTTTTAGTCTTTAACATGTCAGAGTTTCCATATATCACATTTTTCACTTTAGCTGAGTCTATAGGAAATATCTTCATCATCATGAAGAATATCTAGTATGGTACCCTCTTAGAGCTAAAAGCTTTTAAGATATAAGATAGTTCATAGTGTTTTTCTCCCTGTACCATTGCTGATGGCAGAATCAAATACTGATCAGACCTTAGGCTTTTACAGATGAGACATTCTAGAAGAGACATTTTAACTATGTGTTATTTTGGTCAGGATTAGTTTTTCTGATTAAGAATTCTCTTTCCTCCCCCTCTATATAGAACTTATTATATGAACTAATGAGTATGATATCTCAGTCTTTTGAATGAGATCTGTTATATGGTAAAGCTTTGACATATGCTAAAATATTATATTATTGATATTATTATATAATGCAGATATTTGCCCACTGATCATAGGCTTGCAAATATTTGCCACAGATAGTCTGGAATAGCTGGAGACTATAAACTTTAATCCAGGCTTTTATCCTGAAAATCAATGAATGAGTGAATAAACAACATACATACATACCCTGTGATTAATTTATTAGTGGCAAGAGGGGCATTGAGAACAGAGAGCTATTATTGATTTGTAAAGGTAGTTGTTAGTTTTCAAACATTCTTTTTTATTTAATTTTTTTTTCTTAATGTTTACTTCTTTACTTTTGAGAGAGAGAGAAAGCACAAGTGGGGGAGAAGCAGAGAGAGGGAGACACAGAATCTGAAGCAGGCTCCAGGCTCTGAGTTGTCAGCACAGAGCCCAGTGCAGGGCTCGAACCCACAAAGTGTGAGATCATGACCTGAGCCAGAGTCGAACGCTCAACCAAAGGAACTACCCAGGTGCCCCAGTTTTCAAATGTTCTTGAGGGAGAATATATCGTTTGCCAAAAAACTTGGAGTTAATTCATGCAGATTAAAATTCCTGTCATATATATCTAGAATAATCCTGCCTAATTGACAAATCAACTATCCAAATTAGAAATTTCTAAGAGCACAGTTTTCTTATTGTAAATGTCCTGGCCCATGGCAATGGTTTGTACAGCTGTAGCCACTCACCCACCTAGTTTCCGTGCTGAGCAGCAGTGCACATTCTGAGAATAGCTCACAGAGCCAAGGCTGCTAGCTTCTGAGATAGCCAGGCCAAGAGCACAGGGCAGTTGTGCCACTGAACCAAACAAGGCTGACTAGATGATGTTGGATCTCTTCAACATAGTCCTTTAACTAGCTGAACTGTAACATGCTCCTTCTCTCTCAGGTGACTGGTGGGCCGCCTTTGTGGGAAAAGTCTCTCTCAGAGAGCAGTGATTGCCTACCCAGCCCTTACCTAGAAAGACCAACAAAGGGCAGCTTGCAGTTTCCCTTCCAGCAAGTCACTTTGAATGCATCTGACAATAAGCAGCATGAGACCCAGGATGTTGAGCCTTTCCAACAGCCTGGTAGCAACAAGATCAAAACCACCAGCCAGAAAGCAAAATCCATATGCATGGGTCATTTCCACACCTGCCATGTTTTCCAGCAACAGTTAATTGAAAAGCAAAAGAAGAAACTTCAGGAACAGCAGAAAACAATTCTGGAGCTGAAGGAAAGCCAGCGGTTAGCAGAGGCGCGGTGGGCAGCCGAGAGGGCTACAGCAGTCACAGATGCACAGAGCTGCCAGCTGTCAAACCCCAGAGAAAAAGAACCTAAGAGAACCTGCCAGGTCCTTCCAAAGTATGTCCATTATATCAGAACACTCTTTGGACTCATGATTTGAGAGGCCCCTGAACTTCTTTGCCCAGCTTCCAGACTCCTTGATCTCTCCCTTTCTTTTATAATGTACTCTCAAAACAAAGAAGCCGCAGTACATTGTGATCAGTACTTGACAGGTAGATATTTGAGGCTACTGGCTACCTGTGAGTTATACAGTTAGCATTTGTGTTGTGGCTGTCTTTGTCTGAGGAGTCCTGTTGCTATACCAGTAAAAGAGAACAAAGCTTCTTTGCTTGCTCTAACTTGATTTCTGGGTTTCTAATTATGTTTAGTCCTGAGAAGCCAGGTTGGACAATATCAGGTGCAAATGGAGCATCCCCTGGACTGGCTAAATACCTAGCTTAAATGTGTAGTTGTTTTGGATAAAACAACTTTTAGCCTGAAATAAGAGTCCAGATTTCTCAAAAGCCACATATGGTAGTTTCAGACATGCTTGAGACATACTCCATACATGTGATAAATGGTAGGGTAAGAAGTGGGTGATAGATACCTATTGATCTGAAGCCCTGGGATGGGAGTCCGAGCACCTGACTCACACTGCAGACTGAGGCCAGTCACTCAACCTTTCCATGCCTTGTTACACCAATTTATTGAGTGGGCATAATACGTAGTATCTTAGAGAGTAAAGATAATTAAAATTTGTGAAATGCTTTGAATTCCTCAGACTTGAGAGTTTTGAACAAAGCTGGTTATTGGTCTGAATGCTTTCCTTTTTTTTTTTTTTTTTTTTTTTATCCCCTTTTCGCCTGTTGCTCCCCCTGGAACTGACGGTAGTAGAAGTGACTCCCAAAATTCTCTCTCTGGAGCCAGAAGGAACCCATGGTTGCTGGTTTCTTCTCTTCTTTTTTTTTTTTTTTGTTTGTTCTTTTTTTCGGTCTGGTGGGGGTTATCTTCCTTCCTGAAATAGAATATGCTGGGGCTGAATCCTGGAAACTCTTGGGTTTTGAGACTTGGGAGAACCTGGTCAAAGATAGGTAGACATGTGAGGAGACCAGTGCACCAGAATTCCTGCCCCTTCTGCCACACTTTCTGGCTTTCCCAACCAATACAAAAAGAACAAAAACAAACTGAAAGGTATATCATCTTTCCATAATACGAGATTTGGATTGTGGGGGGTGTGGGAGGAATGGGACAGTTACACCAATGAGAAAACTCTAGGTAATTGCTAACAACAAACACTGATAAAGATCACCTGACATTATACTTTGTTAACCTTAAAATATTGATCCATTTAGGGGCGCCTGGGTGGCTTAGTCGGTTAAGCGTCCGACTTTCGCTTAGGTCATGATCTCACGGTTCGTGGGTTCTAGCCCCACGTCGGGCTCTGTGCTGACTGCCAGCTCGGAGCCTGGAGCCTGTTTCAGTCTGTGACTCCCTCTCTCTCTGACCCTTCCCTGCTCACGCTGTCTCTCTCTCTCTCTCCTAGAAATAAATTTAAAAAAAAAAAAAAAAAATTAAAAATAAATAAATAAAAAGCTATGCTTTAAAAAATTAAAAAAAAAATATTGATCCATTTATAGCAATCCACATCAAGTTATTACATCATCTTATAATGAGTTGTACCTTGATGATAGGCTTTAATGAAATCTACAGACCAGGCATTAATAACATTTCGATGCATGTGGAAATCATTATTTAAACCAAATAATGCTGTGAGAAGAAAAGCATTCTCCACCTAGTGAGTCTGCTGATTGTTTATACTGAATAGTCATGTGCTGTATATGTTTGTATATAGATGTCGGCACGTTGGCAGTTCAGTTATATTGTGGTTCGTAAATCTGATTTTTCAGATTTTTCAGATGATTTTTCAGCTATGGCAAGATAGCTGCCCTAACAAGAAGTGATGTCATCTGAAGGCACACTGTGCCTGAAGCCCTTCCTTTTCATGAAGAAATAGCAGTCTCTGCATTGACTGCCAGGACAGCAGTCTATGCCATCTTTGTCTCACACTGAGGATAGTCAGGAAATGCCTAGCTCAGTGTGCTTATTTTTAAAAAATTATTGTTTGGATCAAGGAGTTATCATATTTTAGAACTGCAGGCTCCTTTTCAAGTAGTCTTTAATGATTCGCTCTAGAAAGCATGGGGAAAGAGCTTATTACCAGAGACTCTGCTCCTCAGGGCTCTCGCTCTAATCCTCTCGTCTATTTCTGCCTCCTTAAAGACAGCCTCACTGCCGCCATCTGCAGCTCCCCTACTATCCTTTCTCCAGCAAAACAGACACTTAATATCTGTAAGAAATAGCCTAGTGAGTTTTTTGTTTATTCATTCTTGAAAGTTGGACTTAAATTTTTCCTCTCTAACGTGGCATAAGTAACTATCGGCTGACTTAGGCGGGCAGAACTTGATACTCCTCCCACCCATGCCTGTCTTCCTGTAAAAGCCCCAACTGATGACAGAGTCATATTATCAGACCATCTTGCACATTTGCTTCTTTTGGATCGATATTTAATAGACTGTCAAGAACAGGAGTCTGACACTTGAATTCGCTCAGATGCCAGTTCTCCAAATGCCTAGTACAATTCCATCCTGCCTGTCTGGATATCTATCCAGGCCTTAAAACTAGATTTTAATGTATTCATCATGACCCTAAACTTTAGTTTGTTGTTGTTATTGTTCCACATGCAGACATACGTATAATGACTTAGGAAAGAGGACTGATTGTACTGTCAAAGTCTGTGTCAGACGTATTTAATGTTTTCTACGTTCATTAAAAAAATCATCAAATTAAAATTCGGGCTTCTGGGGGCGCCTAGGTGGTTCATTTGGTTAAGTTTCCGACTCTTGATCTTAACTCAGGTCTTGATCTCTGGGTCATGAGTTCAAGCCTCACATTGGGCTTCATACTGGGCGTGAAGCCTACTAAAAAAAAAATCTGGGCTTCTGGGTTTCAGTATCATCAAGGCACATTATCTTACATAAATCAGTAAACATTTATTCTAATAGGAAAGTAAATAAAAACATAATTTACAAATTGTTCATCCCTGCTGTGGCTAGGATTTTAGGTCTTTAATTTGAGGGGGTATATAAGTAATATATATGCTTACATATTTATAAATCACAATTACAACTTATATTTTATATGAATTTATTTATATGTTTATAAACAAATAAATAAATGTTTCTGAGATTGTAAACATTCAACCTGCAAGAAAACCCTAATAATAACACTAAATTTTGCTATAAAATGTAGAGACTTTTTTTTTGCAGTGTTCCTTATATTTTTGATATTGGAGCTGTGTTACTATTTTCTAGCCATGGAAGAGAGAGCAGTTCAGCGAGCTGAACGTAGGCGGATCTTGGCAGAGAGGAAGAAAAAACAAGAAGAGGAGAAATTGGTAAATCAAGAATGAAACCCCAGGCAAGATAAAGGATTCATATAGGTCTTTAAAAAAAAAAAAAAAAAAAAGTGAAGCCTAGCTTGTTTAGATGTTTTGAGACAATAGAGCTAGATCAACTTTAGAAATGGCTTTTTACCCACTGGCCTGAACTCTGAAAATTTAGGAAAAAAAGGTAAGACACCAGCAACACCATTAGTGTAGCAGGAAGGAAATGTTATAAAAGTTGATAACAGCCAGCAATTGGGAAGATTGGCAGATTTAGATTTAGATGTCCAGTCTGGCAAGCTGCAAAGGTGAGTAGCTCCTATCCTACACCGTTGTGACCTAGACTGTCGAAAGTAAATTTTGTACATAAGAAGAAAAAATAAACAGTTTGGGGGTTTTTCGTGTGTGAAATGGAAGAAATTTTTCCTACACTGTATAGAGTTTGAACTTAGTGTTTCACAGGTGAAAATAACTAAAAAGTAATCATTTTTTGATAAAAAAGCAATGTTCTTTTCTTGCTTAGTATCACTTTCCCAAGTAGAAGAGGATTATTTTGGAGATACTTTTAAGTTATACAACTGACCACCTGTGGGTTGGATTTTTCTACTTTTATCACGAAGTATAGGCTTCTTCCAGGGACAGAGTGGGCACTTTTGTAGATACTTGACTTTCTTCAATATGAAAAATCTTATTTCCTTACAAACACAGCATTCTCATTTTTTACTGACTCTAATCTTGATCAGGCCCAGTTAAAGGCCCAAGAGGAGGACCGTCAGAAGAGGGAAGCAGAAGAAAAGGAAGCTCAGCTTAAGAAAAAACGAGAAGAGAGGAGACTGCATAAAATGGTTTGTAATAAATGTCTGGTCAGCCTCCTGTCTGTGAAAACCTATTGTGTGCATTACTGTGGTCCATCCCAGAACTTCCAACCAAAACACTCTTCTCACACCTCTACCCTTTTTCTCTACCTTGGGTAGTGAAAACTTGCTCATTCTTAAGATCGTAGCTCAAATGTAACTTCTTCCAGATTAGCCTTTCTTGCCTTGTACACTCACTTCTCCACCCAAGGTTAGGTTAAGTTCCCCTTAATGGACTCTGAAATATATTTCCTTCAGAACATTGCCATGGCTTATAATTAAGCATATATTTTGTGGTTGTCTTACTGATTTCAGCATCCCCAGCTAAACTGATACCTCTTTGAGACTAAACGGAGCAGTCTGGTATTGCTCACTGTTGTATTGGTTAGCAGTATAGTAGGCATATAGTAGGAACTCAGCAAGTGTGTTAAATGAGTGAATAGATGAATGAACAAATAAATGAACAAATGGAGGAAATTACACACAGAAGAAATAAGAGATAAAACTCTTACTTTCAAGATTATTAAGTTCTAGTTGGAAAGATAAGGCCTAAAATTGCACACCTGTCAGACAATATAGTCCAGCACAAGCTGTCTTGTGCCTCAAAGACCAAAGGAGATCAAGAGAGTCATATAAAGCAAGATCTATGAAGATTTGGGGGATATTATAGACGTTTTCATATAAAGAAGATTCAAATTGGAAATTGTATTAGTCATGATTTTACAGAGAAATAGAAGCAATAAAATATATGTATAAGGAAGAGATTTATTATGAGGAACTGACTCACATGATTATAGAGACTGAGAAGGCCCATATCTGCCATCTGTAAGCCATAGACCCAGGAAAGCCAGCGATGTAATTCCAGTCTGAGTCTAAGGCCTGAAACCGGGAGAACTGATGGTATAAATTCCAGTGTAGGAACAGGACAGACCAGTGTCCCAGCTCAAGCAGGCAGGCAGAAAGAAAAGAGAGGCAAATTCTTCCTTGGACGATGCCCACTCACATTTGGGAGGGCAGTCTACAAAAGTGCATGGATTCAAATGCTAATCTCATCCCAAAACACATTTACAGACACACCCCTAAATGTTTCATGTAGGCACCCTATGGCACATGCAAGTTAGCAGGTAAAATTAACCATCACAGGTCTACCCCTTATCAATTTGGCACCCATACATACCTTCTTAAATCATATCTGATCTCCAAATAAAGACAAGATCATCATTCTGCTTAACACAATACAGCTATCCTGCATACAACTGAAAACATACTAACTCCTTCCCCAGAAGAGGAAGTGAAGTCCTTAAGTGACTCATTACTCTTCCCGTTGCTCTCCCATAACTTAAATACTGTGGGTGTAAAATTAAAAATACTTAATGATACAAAGTCAATACATCTTTTTAAAAATTTTTTTCAACATTTATTCATTTTTTGGAGATAGTGAGTGACAGAGTACAAGTGGGAGAGGGGCAGAGAGAGAGGGAGACACAGAATATGAAGCAGGCTCCAGGTTCTGAGCTGTCAGCACAGAGCCCAACACAGAGCTCAGACTCACAAACTGAGATCATGACCTGAGCCAAAGTCAGATGCTTAACCGACTGAGCTACCCAGGTGCCCCTAAAGTCAATACATCTTATATTACTGTTCATTGTAGAACATTTGAGAATACAAAAAAAAAATTTTTTTTAATCTATAAGCCCAGCACTAAGAGATAACTATTCAGTACTTTAGTATATTTACTTCTTTTTCTCTAACCATCTCTCGTTGATAGATTGATAACCGGGGGGGAGGGGGGTGTATATAGTTTTTAATCTACTGTTTTGTATTCAAGAGTTTATCATGAGTATTTTCACTTGTCATTCAGAATTCTTCAAAACCTCCTATATGTTGAAGGTCATTTTTTTTCTTTTTTCAAGGTTTTATTTAAATTACAGTTAGTTAACATAGAGCGTTACTACTAATATGTTAACATATTCCTTTTCAGGAGTAGAATTTAGTAACTCATCACTTAACATACAACACCGAGTGTTCATCATAACAAGTGCCCTCCTTAATACCTATCATTTTTTAAAAATAAACTTTTTGTTTTGGAATACAAAAACAAATTACAAAAAAGTTGCAAAGGTAGTAGAGGGAGTTTTCATATAACCGTCACTCAGTTTCAGTTTCTTCTTTAATGTTATCATCTTCTATTACCACGGTACATTTGTCAAAACCAAGAAACCAACATTAGCACATTACCGTTAACACCAGACATTATTCAGATTTCACCAATTTTTTCCAGTTTTTCTAACTTCTTGCTATGTCTTCACATGGTAGAAAGAGCTACGGAGCTTTATGGGGTCTCTTTTATGACAGCACATCCCATTCATGGGGGCTCCAACTTCATGACCTAAGCACCTCCCAAAGGCCCCACTTCCTAACAGCATCATTTTGGGCCTTAGGATTTCAACATAGGAATGGGGGTGGGGGGTGGGGAGAGAGGAGAACACATTCAAACCATAGCCCTTTGTCTTTTCTTGTTTTTTATGGCCTCGGCAATTTTGAGAAGTACCTATCAAGTATTTTGTAGAATATTCCTCAATTTGTGTTGGTCTGATGTCTTTCTTAGAATTCTGGGGTTATAGTTTTTGTTTTAAGAATGCCATCTAGGTGAAGCGCCCTCCTAATTTCATAGCAGGAGATACATGAAATAAAGATGACTTATCTCTGGTGATACAAACTTTGATGACTTGTTTAATGCAGTGTTTGACAGGTTTCTCCACTCTGAAGTTAGTAGTTTTCCCTTTTCTTCTTCTGTAATTCAGCGGCATTTCATTAAGCCTGGTCCACTCCCAAAGTAGGGAGGAGTGAAAATTAAGCTCTGTCTCTTGAAGGGAGGAGTATTATTTGGGATTCTTCTATGAGGGAGATTTATTCTTTCTCCATTTGTTTATTCAATCATTTACAGCAGTGTGGACTCATGTGTGTTTTATACTTTGAGTTATATACACTTTTTTGTACACTTTGAATTATAAAAATATTATTTATTTTGTTGTTCAAATTGTTCCCTCCTTGGCTATCGGAGCCCTTTTAATGTTGGCTCCTGGCTCCTGGCTCCTGATTCCTGTTGGCTCTGACATGTCCTCTTCCTTCTTTGGCTCTGGGGTATTTTACTTTCCAATACTGTTCATCTTATATTTTCATAGCCTCAAATCTTAGACTCAGCCATTACTCCAGGGTGCCCTGGTTCTAAATGGTATTTGGAAAGCAAGATCTGGACAGTGAGGGTATGCATTGTTTGCGGGATGTCATTAATTCAAGTACCTTGGCAGAGAGCGCTAGCTCATATACATATGCATACTAAACCAGGTACACACCTATAATTGTTTCTGTAGCTAGCCATCTTAGTAAACGTTAAGCTAAACGTAAGTTCATCCTAATGTCCCTGGCTGTAATCTAACATCAGACGATTTATTTTTCCCTTCCATTCTTGTTTGTCTGTAAATTTCCTCTCTGGCTCCCACAATTCACCATCCATTTACTTAATTTGTTCAGATCCAGTAAATATGTAAAGCAGTTTCAGAACTGTTAATTCATACCCCCATGAGAAAATTTACCAACTGGAATACAGTATTTATACAGTTCCTTTTGTTTTTAACCTTACAGTTTCCAATTAAAATTTGGTTTCTAGTCACTTAGGTCAGCTTCTGTTTTTCCCCACCTCCTTGTATCGTTTGTAATAAGTTAAATTTTTTTGCATATAGACATTCAGTTTTCAGTATCATTGAGAAGGCTATCTTTTCTCTATTTAAATGCCTTTGTCTCCATTTAAATGCCTTTATACCTCCATTTATTTATTTATTTTTTTACAAATAGTTTATTGTCAAATTGGTTTCCATATAACACCCAGTGCTCATCCCCACAAGTGCCCTCCTCCATGCCCATCTCCTCCCTCCCCCCCACATCCATCAGTCCTCAGTTTGTTTCTCAGCATTCAAGAGTCTCTCATGGTTTGCCTCTCTCCCTTTCCCCCACCATTTCCCCCCTTCGTCTCCCCCATGGTCCTCAGTTACGTTCCTCCTAATCCTCCTATACGTGCAAACATATGGTATTTGTCCTTCTCTGCCTGACTTATTTCGCTCAGCATAACACCCTCAAGGTCCATCCATGTTGCTACACATGGCCAGATTTCATTGTTTCTCATTGCCATGTAGTATTCCATTTTATAGATAAACCACATCTTCTTGATCCATTCTTCTGTTGTTGGACACTTAGGCTCTTTCCATGTTTTTGCTATTGTTGAGAGTGCTGCTATGAACATTGGGGTACATGTGCCCCTATGCATCAGCATTTCTGTATCCCTTGGGTAAATTCCTAGCAGTGCTATTGCTGGGTCCTATTGTTAGTTTCCTGAGGAACCTCCACACTGTTTTCTAGAGGGGCTGCACCAGTTTACATTCCCACCAACAGTGTAGGAGGGTGCCCGTTTCTCCACATCCTCGCCAGCATCTAGAGTTCTCTGATTGGCTCATTTTAGCCACTCTGACAGGCGTGAGGTGGTATCTCAGTGTGGTTTTGATTTGTATTTCCCTGATGAGGAGGGATGCTGAGCATCGTTTCATGTGTCTGTTGGCCATCTGGATGTATACCTCCATTTAAATGTCAGAAATCAGTGGACTGTATTTGTGGGAGTCTATTTCTGGGCTCTATTCTGTCCTGTTCCTTTTTACATATATTCCTTTGCCAATTGCTGTCTTTTTTTTTTTTTTTTTAATGTTTATTTATCTCTGAGAGAGAGACAGTTCAAGCAGGGGAGGGGCAGAGAGAGAAGGAGACACAGAATCTGAAGCAGGCTCCAGGTTCTGAACTGTCAGCACAGAGCTCAATGAGGGGTTCAAACCCACCTACGACAAGATCATAACCCAAGCCAAAGTTGGACGCTCAATCAAATGAGGCACCCAGGTGCCCCTGCCAATTGCTGTCTTTGATTGCTGTACCTTTATAGTAAATCTTGAAATTGGGCAGTGTGAATTCTTTCTATTTATTCTTCTTTTTCAGAGTCATTTGGCTATTCTGGTTTCTTTGCCTTAAAAAAATTTTTTTAAAGTTTATTTTGAGAGAGCATGAGCAGAGGAGGTACAGGGAGAGGGAGGGAGAGAGAATCCCAAGCAGTCTCCGTGCTGTCAGTGCAGAGCCTGATGTATGGGGGGTCAAACTCACCAACCATGAGATCATGACCTAGACTGAATTAAAGAGTCAGACACTTAACCAACTGAGTCACCCAGGTGCTCCTCTTAGCCTTTTATATAAGTTTTAGACTAATCTCAATATGTACAAAGAAGCTTGCTAAGATTTTGATCAGGATCGTATTAAATCTGCAGATAAAATTGGGAGAATTGATATCTCAATTGATATCTATGAGCATAGTATAGCTCTCCATTTATTTAGATCTTTGTTTCATGACTATTTTATAACTTTTCACATTCTTATATATATATTGTTAGATTTATAGATCTAAGTATTTCTTTTTTGGTGCTATTGTAAATGGTGGCGGGGGGGTATCTCAATTTGATTTATTCATTGCTAGTACATAGGAACACGATTCATTTTTGTATGTTGACCTTGTATCCTACAACCTTGCTAAACTCATTCTAAGGCTTTTGGGTTTTTTTTTGTAGATTTCTTGGAATTTTCTATATGTTGTCTGCCAGTAAAGGCAGTTTTATTTCTTCCTTTCCAGTGTGTATGTTTTTTGTTTTTCTTGCCTAATTGCATTAGCTTGGAATTCCAGTGTAAGATTGAATAGGAGTAGTGAGAGAAGACATCCTTGCCTCCTTCTAGATCTTAGGGGGAAGATTCTTTCTCTCCTCTTTATTGTCATATATGTCATATATTGTGCTTTTATATACACTATATAAATACCCAATACTTTGTTACTTTTCATTACTTTAGTGTAATTAAAACACAAGCTGAAGATTATACATTTACATTCATTTGTTTGATTTCTGATGTTCTTTATTTCTTCATGTAGACCTAAGATCTTAACCTGTATCATGTTGCCTCTGCCTGAAAAGCCTCCTTTAACATTTCTTGTAGGTCTGCTGGTAGTGAATGCCCTTAGATTTTGCTTGTCTGAGAAAGTTTTTATTTTTCCTTCACTTTTAAAGGGTATTTTCACTAGGTCATAGAAACCTGGGTTGCTAGTTTTTCTCTCAACACTTTACCTATGTCATTCTGTTGCCTTCTTGCTTGCCTGGTTTCTAACAAATTTGCAGTAATTCTTATCTTTGTTCCTTTATCATAGGTGTGTTAGTCTACTTGAGTTGCCAGTCCTGTAGTCTAGATTGGACATTCAAGATCAGGGTGCCAACATGGTTGGTCTCTGGTAAGGACTCCCTTCCTGGCTTGCAGATGGCCACCGTCTCACTGAGTCCTCCCATGACCTTTCCTAGTGAGAAAGGGAGAGAGAGCACATGCGCTCTCTGGTGAGTTATAAAGACAACTAATCTCACCTTTAGGACCTCATTTTACCTTAATTACTTCCTTAGAGTTCCCATATCCAAATACAGCCCCATTCATACAGCCATATGAATCCAGGGGTGGGACACAAACATTCAGTCTATACTAGTGCATAAGGTGGGTTCTTTTCCCCCAGCTGCCTTCAAGATTTTTTTGTCTTTGGTTTTCAACAGTTTGAATATGATATGTCCCAGTGTGATTTGTTTGTTTCCCTTGCTTGGTGATCTTTAAACTTCTTAGATATGTGGCTTTGTGTCTGTCAGTAATTTTGGAATATATTTACCCATTATTTCTTCAAATATTTCACCTGTCTCATTCTTTTTCTTTTCCTTCTGGGTTTCCAGCTATGCTTGCATTTAATTGTTTAATACTATCCCACAGCTCTTGGATGCTCTGTTATGTTTTTCATTCTCTTTTCTCTTTGCCTTTCAGTTTTTGTAATTTCTACTAATCTCAAGTTACCTGATTCTTTCCTTGGTTATATCAAATCTAGTGATGAGCCGTTTAAGGGCTCTCGTCATTTCTGTTAACATGTTTTTGATTTCTAGCATTTTCATTTGACAATTACAGTTCCCATATCTCTGGTAAAACTACCTATCTGATCTTGAATAATGACTACCTTTTCCTTTAGAGCCTTTAATATTATCATTAGTTATTTAAAATTACCTTTCAGGCAGTTCTAACAACTCTGTAATATCTGAGTCTTGTTCTAAAGATTTATTTGTCTTTTTAGACTGTGTTTGTTGCTTACCTTTTGGTATATCTTTGTTGTTAGTGGCGGTGGTGGTGGTGGAAGCTAGGCTTATTGCACAGAGCAATAGAAACTGAGATAAATAGGCCTTAGTGTGGAGATTTCTGTTAATCTATCCAGGAGTGGGGCTACGTTTGAAGCTTGTTGCCATGGTTATTGTTGTTGAGGTTTGCTGTTGCCATGAGCACCACAGACTTCAATTTACACTAGCAACTTTGTTTTTGTCTCCTTTTGGCTTCATGTCTCCCCTTGTGCTGCCCCCAGAGAGAGTCTATCTCCTGCTGGTCTCTTAGCTATACTCCACTGTTATTACTGGAGGTTTGTTAACATGTTGGTGGGGTGTGGATAAAGGGAAGCATTTTATAACATTTTGAGTAAGTCACAGTCTTTGTTTGGAATGCACAGGATTGGGCATTCAGAAGAATTTCTGCTCCTACTCCTCTGGATTTTATTATTTTATAATAGTATCTACTAGCTCAGTCTGTAACCTTAAAACCCTTGCCTGTGTGAGGCTCCCCCTCCACTTAGCTGAGATGGGGGGCTAGTGTGGGCAGAGCTCCCTTTCCCCCAGCTTGCAGTAGCAGTCCACTAGTATGCTAAGGTAGGGCCACTTGGAGATGAAGGCTTTGTTTCCCAAGGGAGAATGGTCTGGGCAGATTTTACAGTGGCTGCTGTTCCTCTCCCCCAGCCAGAACCGTGGTAGGAACTTTATCTGGATTCCCCTGATTCTCTCAGTGAGAGCCTGGTGGAGTTCCTACTATAGGTTTATGCTTTGTGGTTATGAGGCTGCCATAAAACATCTTGTAATTCTAACAGTCTGTTTTAAGCTGATAACTTTGGGTACAAACCTCTACATTTTTATAATGCTGTTCCCACAGTTTGTGTTGATATCACAATTTACAATTCTTATAGTGTGTATCCATTAACAAATTATTATTATAGTTCATTTTAGTACTTTTGACCTTTATAGTAGAGTTATAAGTGATTCATCCACCACCATTACAATATTAGAATATTCTGGATTAAACCATATACATACATACACACACACACACTACACACACACCTTTACCAGTGAATTTTATTATTTTATAATTTCATATATTTTCAGGTTACTAATTAGTGTCCTTCACTTCAACTTGAAGAAATCGCTTTAACACTTCTTATAAGGCTGGTCTATTGGTAATGAACTCTTTTAGTTTTTTGTTTTTGGTGTTTTTTTTTGTTTTTTGTTTTTTTTTTTGGCTTTTGTTTTTGTCTAGAAAACTCTTTTATCACTCCTTCAATTCTGAAGGACACCTTTGCTAAGTAGAGTATTCTTGTTTGGCAGTTTTTTTCTTTCACACTTTGAATATATCATCCCACTCTCTCTAGCCTGCTAGATTTCTGCTGAAAAACTTGAGCTAATTGTCTTATAGGAGTGCCCTTATATGTAACAAATTGCTTTTCCCTTGATGCTTTCAAGATTCTCTCCTTGTCTTTAACTTCTGACAGTTTAATTATAATGAGTTTTGGTGTGTATCTCTTTAGATTCATTTTCTTTGGTATTCTTTGGGCTTTCTGGATATGGATGTCTGTTTCTTTCCCCAGGTGAGGGATGTTTTCAGCCAGTATTTCTTTCAATAAGCTTTCTGCCCCTTTCTTCTTGAACCCTTATAATGCAAATATTTGTACCTGTGATGGTGTACCATTAGTTCCTTAAGCTAATCTCTGCTCTGTCTTTAAGTTGGCTGATCCTTTCTTCTGTCTGATATAGTCTACTATTGAACCCCTCTATCTAATTTTTTCAGTTCAATTATTGTATTCTTCAGCTGTATGATTTATGTTTGGGTTGGATTTTTTTAATATATTTTGTATCTCTTGGATAAATTCTGTCTTTGCTCATGCAGTGCTCTCCTGACCTCAGTGAGCATCTGCACGACCACTGTTTTGAACTGTCTATTGGGTAAATCACTTAAATCATTAAGATTACTTTCTGGAGGTTCATCTTGTTCCTTTGTTTGAAAGATATTCCCATTTCTCTGTTTTTCTTGACTCTCTCGGTTTCTGCACATTAGATAAAGCAGCCACCTCTCCTAGTCTTAACAGAGTGGTCTCATGTGGTCGATGAACCTTGTCAGCATGGTCCAGGTTCTTGGTTGTCTCAGGGATCATCCAGTCTGCTGTCTTTGTTCTTAGCTCCCAGTAGTTGAGCATGTACCAAGACCTGTCAGTGTTCCAAAGGGGAGAATCTCAGTCTGCACCTAGATGCAAGCTGATTAAAAACTGTGCCCTCAGGCAGCAGCTGGAAATGTAGGTACCTAAGCCCCTTCAAGAGAAACTATGAGATGTGTTTTTGCCTGCTCCCTCTGCACTGAGCCCAGGTGTGTAGCCACAGGGTGAGTAGGGTGCTTCTAAACCCATTTAAAAACTGCTTCTCTGTTTGCTGCAGTCCAGTAGGACTTGTGAATGTAAACTCCACTGGCCTTCTGAGCCAGACAAACCAGGGCCCTATCCCTCAGGTGGTTGTCATAAATGCTGGGTAACCAGATGGTATCCAGGGTCCTTCCAGAGAGGCGCTGGGTCTTGTTTTACCACTGGAGTGAGTTAGAGAGAGAAGGCAGGGGAAGGGCCCGTCAGACACCTTCAGTCTCTGGGAAGGACTACAGACAACCCCTAAATGTGTGCTAAATTAACTGGACCCTCAGGAATTAGCTTAAAGTATGCCATCAAACCCCTTTCAGGGAAATACTGGGAGATGGGCATTTTTGCCTGTTCTCTCAGGGCTGAGCCCTATGGGGATAGCCATAGGGAGTGCTCACACATCCTTTAAGAACCATTTCTTAGTTTTGTGTATCTCATGGACAGACACTCCACTGGCTTTCAAATCCAGTTGCTTTAGGGGTTCTTCCTTTGGGTGGTTGTTTTAAAAGTTGAAATACTAGATGTGCAGTCCAAACCCTTCATTCCTGAGAGAGAAGCTTGGAGTTGGGAGTTCCCTTCCTGTTGTATGGTGCTGTACCAGGGATGGGGTTTATGTCAAGAGTATGTTTCCGCCTTTCCTACCCACTTTGATGTGGGTATTTTCTCATTCACCTGGTATGGAAGTCACTCAGCCAGTTTCTGGACTTCTTTCAGAGGGAAATGCTCCATCTGTGGTTATACACTGGGTGTATCCAAGGGAAGAGGGAAGTCCGGGACCTCCTGATCACCATCTTGGTCCCTCCTCAGCCTTTTTACTTTTTAATTTTTTCCAGAAAGAACTAGAGAAGCAGAAGAGAATTAAGAGGAACCAACAGCTGGAAGCAGCAGCCAAAGAACATTATGAAAGAGTGTTGCTGAGAAAAAAAGGCCTGGAGCCTTGGAAGAAATTGAGAATGCAAAGCAAGCAAAACATTCAGGTATAATGTCATGAGCTTCCTCCCAAAATTACACAATGGCCTTTTCAAATAGAGTAAACCCCCAATTAGAATTTGAGGGTTGTTTGGTGTTTAAAAGCCAGAAATATTATTACAGATCCACTAATTGAGTGTAGTTCTTTTTTGGGATAAGAGCTCAGATTTCATCATACAAGATGTAGGAAGATTTCTGTGACTGGATAGGTTGGGGGAAAAAATGAGAATTTTTTTTCCTTTTTTTTTTAGTTTTAGAGAGGGAGTGGAGTGGGAGGGGTGGAAGGAGGGGGAGCAGAGAGACGGGGAAAGAGAATCCCAAGCAGGCCTCATACTCAGCACAGAGCCCAAGGCATGAGCTTGATCCCACAACCTTAGCATCAGGACCTGAGTCAAAATCAAGAGTAGACACTCAGCTGACTGAGTCATCCAACTGCCCCAAAATGAGTAAATTTTTTTATTAAAGACTTTCAAAGTAAGATAAATAGAGGCCTTTCTCAATTTTAGCCATGTTTTTAATAAAGAGAAAATGACTACCATAAGGCATTTAGTCAGATTTCTGCTTCAGTAAAGCTGCATAACAAATAGCCCTCAATAATCAGTGGCTTATTTCTTACTCACATTGTCTGTGGCCCAGTTGTGGATTACATTCAGATTTCTCCAAAGCCTCTTCCTGGCTTCAGCAGTAATTCAGGCCATGCTTTCACCTGGCAGATGTCTAAGGTACAACAACTAAACCCAGTTATGTACCACCAATACGAAATCTCTGCCTGGTATCATGTTCACTAACATTTCAGTGGCCAAGTAAGTCCTAGAGCCAAACTCAAGGTCATTGAGGGGAGAAAAAGGCTTCTGTTTCATTGGGAGGCACTATGAAATGACACACAAAGAGTATGAGTATATAATCCTATTATAGGGACAATAATCAACTCTGCCACACAGAGATACATAAAATCAAATAACATTAAACTTCAAATTTACCCAGTACATAGGGCAGGGCATTCTAAATTAAGTGATCAGAAGCTCAAAATAGATAAAATGTTATTTTCAGAATGCTCTTTAATAATAAGCACAGTGATCTATACTAGTTATAACCACTCTTACTTACACATTTGGCCAGGTTAATACTGAAAAGTAAAAGTAGCATTTTTGGTTATGAAAACCAAATATAAAAAGAATCCCACAAAATTGAGTAATGCTGTGGGTTACACCTCTGTGCATGTGACTTAGGCTGTTTTTTTTGCCTCCATACCTAATCTATTCATTCCTCATTCTCTTTGTTCTCTTCCTGTCTTTCACACTTTCTTTTTACCTTCCCAAAATAACCTTCCCACTGTCTTTTTCTCTGTCCCTGATTTTTTGTCCTCAGCTTCCTTATCAGTGGTTCCAGAACTGCTGAGTATTCAAGGCCTGCTGAGGAAGCCAGGTTGTGGCGATCAGGCCTGGGGGCAAGAGAATCCATCTGTGCCCCAAGCCACTGCTATTTTGCTTTAGCTTCTTCCTTGTAGTAAGATGGGAGGGCTGACTCCCTGGTCTTCTCTATGAATGAATCTGGAAATGAAATTTGAAATTTGAATTGACATTTGCTTCTTAAAGTGTAGTACCAAATGATAAGTTGGTGATATCTGGTAGTTTGCTATCCAGTTGAATGCTTCTGGTTTTGTTTTATCTGGCTTTTGTATATTTGGGGAGGATTTTCAGTTATTAATATACAAAGACAAAGTAGTCAGGGAGTGGAAAGACTCACTCTTACATTCTTATCAGCTCTTCTTTTTTTGTCCTAATTTTTGACTGAATAAAACCAAAAAAGGTATAACATTTTTTTTTAATTTTTTAAAATGTTTTATTTATTTTCGAGAAAGACAGTGTGAGCAGGGAAGGAGCAGAGAGAGAGAAAGAGACACAGGATTCTCGCTCCTTCTCTGTCCCTCCACCACTCATACTGTCTCTGTCGCTCGCAAAATAAATAAACTTAAAACAAAGTTTATTATTTCTGAGAGAGAGCGAGCACAAATTGGGGAGGGCAGAGAGACACAGAAAATCCGAAGCAGCTCCAGCTCTGAGCTGTCAGCACACAGCCCCATGAGGGCTCAAACCCACCAACTGTGAGATCATGACCTAAGCTGACGTTGGATGCTTAACCAACTGAGCCACCCAGGTGCCCCCAAATTAAAATTTTTTTAATTTATTAGAATATAAAAATAGAAACAGGAGTTTGAGTCCAAAAGGATGATTATGGACTTTAAGAATATGAAAGCCCAATAAAAATAAAAATAGGAAAACAGATCTGATACCAGCATTTCCCAAACTTTTCTGTTCATAAAACCTGTTTTCTTTTCATCTAAAGAACTTCTTAAAATGAACATTCCCTGGTCCCACCTCCAGGTATTCTCAGTAGGACTGAGTTGTTGGTTGGTATATGTGTCAGGAAATCTGCATTTTTAAAAAAGTAGCCCAGGGAATTCTGAGTGGTCTGAGTACCATATTTTGGGAATCACCTCTGTAGCTTATAACAAGGGTATTAGCTTCCTATTGCTGGTACAACAAATTACCTCAGCCTTAATGGCTTAAAACAGCACATATTTAGTATCTTAAAATCAGACTTGCTGGGCAAATGTCAGCCTGTCAGCAGGTATGTTCCTTCTGGTGGGTCCAAGGGGGTATCTGTTTCCTTGCCTTTTTCATCTTCTAGTGGCCACTGCATTCTGTTGCTCCCAGCCCCCTCCTCAAATCACTCTTCTCTCTTGCTTTCATGTTACATGTCCTGATGCTGACCCCCCACCCCACCCCACCTCTCTCTGACAAGGATACTTAGAATTACATTACTTAGATACATTATATTAGGATACTTAGAATCCACATAATCCAGGATAATCTCATTTAAGATCCTTCACTTAATCACATTTTAATATCCTTCACTTAATCACATTTGCAAAATCCCTTTTACCATGTAAGGGAACATATTTCCTGGGATCAGGCTGTGGGCTGTCCCTGAGGGGCCACTATTCAGTCTATCACAACAATATAGTAGAATTTTGGAACATTAGCAGTCCTCTCCATCTCTTTCAATATGTAATAAGGGAACTGAGCCCTAGAGAGGAGAACTGACTTGCTTTAAGTTACACAGCACATTGGTTACAAAGCTAGAGTGTGGCACCCATTTTCGCCAGGAATCCTGTCCAGGTCTGTCCAGGTCTGGCATTCCTTTGAACTGTATAAATATCAGAGTGTGTAGACAACAACCACCAGTTGAAAGTTAAATAATAAAAAGAAGTAAAAGTCCGGTGGACAGTAAAAGGAAGGGGCTGCTGCTTTACCCATCAGAGTTGGCTTCCAGAAGGGATAGAAAAAAGAAAGGTCCAGTTAAACAGTTCCTGGCTGGTTTGTAACATTTTTTCAGAAGAGTTATTCAGTTTTTCCCTTAAACTCATATGTGCTATATGTATTTATTCCAGCAACCATTTTCAGAATTTCCATGGGACTTTCTGATAATCTTTTTTTCCTGGTTCTCTGTTTTCCCTGAAAATCAGGGAGAATAGAAGGCTTCCCTTGCCTTTTGGCCCCCAGGGCAGGGTGAGTCAGAACAGGCAGCGGGGTCGAGTGCCACAGTGGCCTCCCGGATGGTTATGTTGGCCAAGAAATATGACTGTCAGGAGGTTTGCCTGGATCATCCACAGTGCTGGATAGCTAGACAAGGCTTGGAAAAAGGTGTTATTGTCTGGACAGGATTAAGAGAGAAGGGTTTTTCCCCTCTTGCCTTTTAAAAGAACATAACAGCTACCTTTTAAAACCTATAAAACTGAGTTACATGTTTGTTTTGGTAGAATGATGCTCTGAACCTTTTAAGTTGGTCAGACATTAAATTATTCATCATGTTATTTTCCTGTCAAATGGTTTTGTGGTTTATTGATAATGTCTAAATTTCAATACTGGTGACAGCTCATACTATAAAACTAATAGAAAGTATTGGCATTTCCTCGGTTAGACGGTGGTTAAGTACATACTGGAGAGGTTTATTATGGAGTTGCTGTGTAAGCTCCAGGAGAACAAACTGAGAATCTCGTCAGCTACTCACTTCAAAACGCAGTGCAAGTGAAACACAGCTCTGGAGGTTTATTCCATTTCCCTAATAACCAGCCAGTCCCTGTGGTCCTTAAGGAGTCATCACTGAAAGGCTATACATGACATGAATCTAAAACCCCCATAAAAAAGGGTCAGTAGTCAAAGCTCTTACTTAGGACATAGTCTGAATGTCCTTAGGATTCTTCCTTCTACAACTGCCTACATGTGTTTTATAGCATTGTCTGCTACGGTGATGTGTGCTTTCTTAAATGATGAAACATATAAGGAATAATTTCCTTTTCTCACTTAAAAAACTCCCCAGGTGGCCGAAGAACATCACTCTTTGGCTCTACAGAGGAAATGCCTGCTGTCCTGGTTCCAGTGTAGCCAGGAAAGCCTGGCTAGGAAGACCGCCTGTGCTGATCGACTTTATTGCCAAATATTGCTTAGGAGAGTCCTCCAGAGCTGGCTACAGGTAAGGCCGCAGGGAAGGAAGCTTTAAATGCATGGTTCTGCCCAGTCCCATGTAAGAAAATTAGATGCAATCCAGATGTCCATAATCGTTGCTTTTTCAGGAACAGTATAGAATAGTGAGTTCAGTTCCTTGCTTTGAAATGAGTATGAAAATGTCAAATCAATTCTTAGTATAAAACATTTCTATTCACACAGTGTTCATAAGCTGTTTATAAACTATAATGTAGCATTACATCAGCTTTTGTTTTTATACTCATTTATTGTTTGTTGTCCCATTTATGGGACTAGAATTTTACTAGAACCCTACCCTCCACCCCCAGGCTTATAATTGTTTATACACCTCTGGCTCCATTATTGTTTAATACATTGCAGAGGGTATTTTCTTGGCAGCCATGTTGTCTTTTTCTCCTTCTGCCTCCAGTGTCCTTTCTCCCTTTGTTTTGTGTTTTGTTTCAGTTCTCTTTTGTACTGTTTATTTGTTCTAATTCTTTATGATATTATATGTCTCACTTCTATTCCTGTCCTCATCCCTAGCACGTGACTGATCTGGAGGAAGAAGTACGAAAATTGTGTGTACATTTTCTTCAGAAGAAGATATTCAGGGCCTGGTGTAACACGGTCAGGGAGGCCAAGACTGATTCCCAGAGCAAGCTCAAGATTGCGGAGGAACATAGTGACAGGTGAGGTTCTGATCTCTGACGAAAGTCACTCAGACTTCACAATTGCTCTGCAATATATTCTTTTCTTTTTAAGTTTATTTATTTATTTTGAGAGAGAGAACATAAGCAGGAAAGAGGCAGAGAGAAAGAGAATCCCAAGCAGGCTCCACACCGACAGCATGGAGCCCGATGTGGGACTCAGTCTGAGGAACTGTGAGATCATGACCTGAGCCTAAATCAGAGTCAGACCCTTAACTGACTGAGCCACCCAGGAGCCCATCTTTTTCTTTTTCTTTGTTTTGTTTTGTTTTAAAGAGAGAGAAAGAGAGCAAGCAAGACATGAGTTGGGAGGAGGCAGAGAGAGGAAGAGAAAATCTTAAGTACATTCCACACTCAGCGCAGAGCCTGACATAGGGATTGACCTCACCACCCTAAGATCATGACCTGAGCTGAAATGAAGAGTCAGATGCTTAACCTGCTAAGCCACCAGGACGCCCCTGCTCTGCAGTATATTCTGTGCCCAGAATATGTCTGAAAGAGGAGGTGGCGGCTAGGAGAGCTGGACACTGGAAGATACCAGAAAAGGGTGGGAGTCCTAGCTCACCCACTGACTACAAGGGTGAAGGCAAGGCAGTGAACTCCTAGAACTCCAGGGTTCCAGTCTTAAAATGAGGGGGAGGATGCCTGCCCTCTCTACCTTCCATGGGCTGCCCAGAGGATAAAATGATAGGAAATCCATGAACGACACCTGAGCAAAATGTACTGTATACTTTATTAGTGATATGTTTATCCTGTAAGTTCAATTATTTTAACATTCATTGTGAAATATAACACAAATATAGAAAAGTGTGCTTAAAGCAATCATACAAATACAGCCTAATGAATTACTGTGAATTGGACACCCGTGTCACATCACTCGGGTCAGGAAACAGGACAGTGCTGGCCCCTAGAAATCCCCGTGGGCTCCTTCCTAATTGCAAGCTCTCCCTTCCCTCCTAAAGGTAAACTACTCTCCTCACTTCCTTGTGTTTCTTTTCCCTTTGACCTAAGGATGCAACCTTCAAGGCTATAATTTTGTGTTGCCTAGTTTGGAACTTTATATGAGTAAAATCACATTGTCTGCAATATTTTTTTTTTTTTTACAAATAGTGCAATATTTTTAAAATACAGTGAGGTCTTATTTAATCCACTGTCCTTGGGGAATAAGCTATTCTATATAAGTTTTTAATCGGTTTTCTAATTTTAGACATTTTAGATAGAAATGTTCTAAATTTCATTACATACTTCCTTTGAGAGTAAACAAATGACTTATGTTTTGGTGATCGGTTGTCATTGCTTATGAGCATAATGTGGTAGGTATAAGCCTCCAAGCTCTGACGTGGGAAGATTGTTGTGTAGGTGGAGGGACCCTTTCCTCACTATGCCTAGATTCATTTTTTGGTTCCTTTGTTTTCATTTGTATGTATGTGCCTGTGGGAGTGTCTGGTTTTTATTAAAGTGTTCCTATCTCGTTGCTGCTAGAGTGCCCACCACCAGCGAAGCCTGCTCACCCTTATTTAATTTACAGGTTACTGAAAACTGTGGGCTGGGAAAACATTAGCAAGTTGATTCTAATTTTGTCTAAAATAAAATAAGCAATGAGGGGTGTGTGGGTGGCTCAGTCGGTTAAATGTCTGACTTTGGCTCAGGTCAGGATATCGTGGTTCATGAGTTTGAGCTCAGAGCCTGGAGCCTGTTTCAGATTCTGCACCTCCCTCTCTCTCTGCCCCTCCCCCACTCACACTCTCTCTCTAAAAAATAAACTTAAAATAAAATCGGGGTGCCTGGTTAGTTCTGTCAGTTGAGCGTCCGACTTCAGCTCAGGTCACGATCTCATGGTTTCTGGGGTTCAAGCCCCGCGTCAGGCTCTGTGCTGATGGCACAGAGTCTGCTCTGGATTCTGTGTCTCCCTCTCTCTCTCTCAAAAATAAATAAAAGATTAAATAAATATAAAAAAATAAATAAAATTAAATAAAATAAGCAATGAGAGAGGGTACCCAGAGGATTCACCTTTGAATAAACACTTCACTTTGAAGGTTGAAGTTTCCTCAGGGTCTATGTGACCCTGGGCAAATAATCTTTCGAAGCCTCCTCTTTCCTCGTTTGTAAAATGAGGATAACAACAGAACCAATCTTAGGGAGTTGCTGAGAAGACTAAACAGGGTACCATAGTACCTCACTTAGTGCATGCTTAGCCCCAAATAATAGCTGTGTTTTGTTCACTGTCATTATTAATGTGTTGTTATTAAAGATCTTGTTTGTCCACCTTTATTTTCTTTTTTTTGTTTGTTTGTTTTTATTTCTAGGAGAGAGAGAGAGAGAGAGACAGCGTGAGCAGGGGAGGGTCAGAGAGAGAGGGAGTCACAGACTGAAACAGGCTCCAGGCTCTGAGCTGGCAGTCAGCAAAGAGCCCAACTGGGGCTCGAACCCACGAACCGCGAGATCATGACCCAAGCGAAAGTCGGATGCTTAACCGACTAAGCCACCCAGGCGCCCCTGTCCACCTTTATTTTCTGTTTCTCAGCTGCCATGTACAGACTGAGAGACTTCTTGGGGCGGCTGCCTGATGGGGCACAGGACAGCTAGAGAGGGCTTTCTCACCCACCAGAGGGGAGAGGGCGGTGTCAGTATTTCCCTTTTCAGGCAAGGAAACCGAAGCTCCTAGCAGGTAGGTAAGCTGCCCAAGGCCCACAAATTACAAATGGTGGAGCCTGGGCTCTGATTCAGGCTTTCTGACTCCAAACCATTCTTCTTGCTATATCCATCTCCTTCCCCAGTTTTCTAATTCAGTCTCATTTGTAAACTATAACATATAGTAGTAAAATAGTGGTCCTATTCAGGGTTTGAATATTCAGTTATGAAATCAATGTGGGAATCCACGCATTCAACAAGAAACAAATTCGCAGCCAGTGTCTAGTTGATACGAAAGCGGCACAGAAACTTCATGGCTTCGCTCTTTGCTCCATTCCCCGTGCGCCAGGCCCATTGGCCTCCTGATGTTCCTCAGAAAAATGTCACGTTTGCTTCACAGCTTTCACACGACCTGGATCATCGTACCTCCCTGACCACCCGATCTCCTGTCCCTGTCTGTCCACTGACCTGCCCTGTTTTCTTCACAGCACTCGAGACTTCCTGAAATTATATAATTTATTATTTACACATTTATTGTCTGTCTCTTCTGACAGCACAAGTGCCACATCTGGCTCACTACTGTGTTCTCAGTGTGTGACAGTGCCCAGTACACAGGTACTTAAAGGCCCAGGTACTTGGTACATAAATGAATGTATTTTCTTATAGGAATGACACTGTAATTTAATCGGGGGTCTTTTTTTTTTAACTTTTTATTTATTTATTTCTGAGAGAGAGAGTGTGAGCAGGGGAGGGTCAGAGAGAGAGGGAGACACAGACTCTGAAACAGGCTCTAAGCTCTGAGCTAGCTGTCAGCACAGAGCCTGACGCGGGGCTTAAACCCATGTACCGAGAGATCATGACCTGAGCTGAAGTCGGCCACCCAACCAACTGAGCCACCCAGGCGCCCCATAATAATAGGTCTTTTAAAAGGACCTTTAACTTCTACAAATTGATATTCAAAGTTCTTATTCAATGTTATACTAATGAAGGAATATGGTCTAGAAAATCTGTGGATGAAAAAGGAGAGATATTTATTAGTGTGAGGCCTCACCTTAAAGTTGCAGTAACTCTGGGGCACCTGGGTGGCTCAGTCGGTTAAGTGTCCGACTTCGGCTCAGTCATGATCTCGCAGTTTGTGGGTTCGAGCCCCATATTGGTCTCTGTGCTGACAGCTCAGAGCCTGGAGTCAGCTTCGGATTCTGTGTCTCCCTCTCCCTCTGTTCTTCCCCCACTCACACTCTGTCTCTCTCTCTCAAAAATAAACATTAAAAATTTTTTTTTAAAAAGTTGCAGTAACTCTGACCAATGATCCTAGTGAGAACATGAGGTGTAATCTTATATATCTGTATCACTTCTCAAGAGATTATAATTACATATAGATTTCTAATTTTATAAATCTGGAATTTTATACTTGGTGGGGCTAAGAGATGTCAGCCAGACCAAAGTGTCTCATTATCAGTACTTCCTGTGTGGTTCTGTAGAGCTCAGCTGTACGCCTCTCCAGTTCCTCTCAGATGAACCAGTATATATTTATATGTATTTTTTATACTATAGATACTATTCTATTTGTTTTACATATGTGATGGCATTGGATAAATGACATCTCCATGATTAACCAAGTATTGTGATCATCGTTTTAATTCCAGTATAATTAACATATAGTGTTTCACATGTACAATATAGTGATTCAACAATTCTATGCATTACTCAGGGCTCATAACAATAAGCACGCTCTTAATCCCCTTCACCTATATTACCCATTCCCATACCTCTCCCCTCTGGCAACCACCAGTACTTTATATTTAAGAGGCTATAGGGAAGGGGCTGTTTGTCTTTTCCTTTGTTTTGTTTTCCACATGTAAGTGAAATCATGTGGTAGTTGTCTTTCTCTGACTTATTTCACTTAGCATTATACCCTCTAGATCCATCCATGTTGTTGTAAATGGCAAGATTTCATATTTTTTATGGCTGAATAATTTTTCATTGTATATATAACACATCTTCTCTATTCATCTATTGATGGACACTTGTGTTGCTTCCATAATGTGACTATTATAAATAATGCAGCAATAAATATACAGGTGCATATAATGTCAAATTAGTGTTTTTACACTTTTGGTAAATACCCAGTAGTGGAATTACTAGATCATAAAGTAGTTCCATTTTGAATTATAGTGGGAACCTCCATACTGTTTTCCAGTGATCACACTAGTTTGCATTCCCATCAACCGTGCACAAGGGTTCCTTTTTCTCCACATCCTCACCAACACTTGTTGCTGCTTGGGTTTTTGATTTTAGCCATTCTGACAGGTGTGAGGTGATATCTCATTGTGGTTTGGATTGCATTTTCCTGATATTGAGTGATGCTAAGCATCTTTTAATGTGCCAGTTGGCCATGTGTATGTCTTCTTTGGAGAAACGTGTCTTCATGTCTTCTGTCCATTTAAACTGGATTGGTTTAAATTTAAATTTTAAACAGGATTGGTGTGTGTGTGTGTGTGTGTGTGTGTGTGTTGAACTGCATAAGTCTTTGTATAAATTCTTTATATATTTTGGGTACTAACCCCTTATTTGATATATCATTTGCAAATATCTTCTCCATTCAGTAAGTTTTCTTTTTGTTTTGTTGATTCTTTTCTTTGCAGAAGCTTTTTATTTTGATGTAGTCCCACTAGTTTACTTTTGCTTTTGTTTCCCTTGCCTTAGGAGACATATCTAGAAAAATGTTGCTATGGCTGAATCCAAGAAAGTACTGCCTGTGCTCTCTTCTAGGATTTTCATGGTTTCAGTACTCACATTTAGGTCTCTAATCCATGTTGAGTTTTTGTGTATGGTGTAAGAAAGTGGTCCAGTTTCTTTCTGTTGCATAAACTGTCCAGTTTACCCAATACGTTTGTTGAACAAACGTTTTGCCATCGTATATTCTTGCCTCCTTTGTTGAAGATTAACTGCTCATATAATCATGGGTTTACTTCTGAGCTCTCTATTCTGTTCCATTGATCTGTGTGCCAGTTCCATTCTGTTTTGATTACCACAGCTTTGTAATATGTTTCAAAATCTGGGATTTTGATACATCCAGTTTTGTTCTTCTTTTTCAAGATTGCTATGGCTTTTCGGTCTTTTGTGGTTCTATACAAATTTTAGGATTATCTGTTCTAGTTCTGAGAAAAATCCTGTTGGTAGTTTGATAGGGATTGCATTAAATCTGTAGATTAATTGGGTAGTATGGACACTTTATCAATGTTTGTTCTCCCAATTCATAAGCATGGAATATCTTTCCATTTGTTTGTGTCATCTTCCATTTCTCTCATGCATGTTTAGTTTTCAGAGTACAGCGTTTATTCCTAGGTATTTTATTATTTTTGGTGCACTTGTAAATGGGATTATTTTCTTAATTTCTTTCTGCTACTTGTGAATAGAAATGCAATAGATTTCTGTATATTGAATTTGTATCCTGTGACCTTAAATTCATTTATCAGTTCAGCTAGTTTTTTGGTGGAGTCTTAGGGTTTTCTATAGATAGTATCACATCATCTGCAAAGAGTCAAAGTTTTACTGCTTTCTTATCAATTTCGATGCTTTTTTTATTTCTTTTTCTTGTCTGATTGCTGTGGCTAGGACTTCCAGTATTATGTTGATTAAAAATGGTGAGAATGGACATCCTTGTCTTATTCCTGATCTTAAGGGAAAAGTTCTGTTTTTCACCATTGAGTATGATGTTAGTTGTGGGCTTTCCATATGTGGCCTTTATTACACTGAGGTATGTTCCCTCTAAACCTACTTTGTTGAGAGTTTTATCATGAATGGATGTTGTACTTTGTCAAGTGCTTTTTCTGCATCTACCAAAATGATCATAGGGTTTTTATCCTTTCTCTTGTTGATATCATGTAGCACACTGATTGATTTGTAAATATTGAATCACCCCTGCATTACAAGAATAAATACCACTTGATTGTGTTAAAGACTTTTTTAATGTATTGTTGGATTCAGTTTGCTAGTATCTTGTTGAGGATTTTTGTATCTGTGTTCATCAGAAATTGGCCTGTAGTTCTCTTTTTTTGTAGTCTCTTTCTGGTCTTGGTATGTGTGTAATACTGGCCTCATAGAAGGAATTTGGAAGCTTTCCTTCCTCTACTATTTTTTGGAATAGTTTGAGAAGAATAGATATTATTAACTCTTCTTTAAATGTTTGGTCGAATTCACCTGTGAGACTGTCTGGTCCTAGACTTTAGTTTGTTGGGAGTTTTTGTTCAAATTTTCTATTTCTTCCTGATTCAATTTCAGGAGGTTTTATGTTTCTAGGAATTTATACATTTCTTCTAGATTGTCCAATTTGGTGGACAACCTCTGTTGTCCTATAATCCTTTGTATTTCTGTGGTATTGGTTGTTATTTCTCCTCTTTCATTTCTGATTTTGAGTCCTTTTTTTTTATGAGTCTGGCTAAAGTTTATCAGTTTTGTTGATCTTTTCAAAGAAGTATCTACTGGTTTCACTGATGTGTTCTGTTTCTGTTTTTGTTTTGTTTTGTTTTTTAGTTTCTATTTTATTTAATTTCTGCCCTAGCCTTTCTTATTTCTTTTCTTCTGGTTTTGGGCTTTGTTTGGTCTTCTTTTCGTAGCTCCCTTAGGTGTAATGTTAGGTTGTTTGAGATTTTTCTTGCTTTCTGGGGTAGGCCTGTGTTGTATAAACTTCCCTCTTAGAACAGCTCTGACTCCATCCCAAACATTTTGGACCATTCTATTTTCATTTTGATGTGCCTCCATGTATTTTTTTATTTCCTGTTTGACTTCTTCATTGACCCTTTCACCTTTCATTGTTTAGTAGCATGTTATTTAACCTCCATGTATTTGTGGTCTTTCCAGATTTTTTCATGTGGTGGATTTCTAATTTCATGGAATGACTTTGATGTTTTTGAATTTGTTGAGATTTGGTTTGTGGCCTATCATCTGATCTGCTTTGGAGAATGTTCCATGTACACTTGAAAAGAATAAGTATTCTGCTGTATGGTATGTTCTATATATCTGTTAGATCCATCTGGTCCAATATGTCATTCCAAGCTATTGTTTCTTTGTTGATTTTCTGTTTGATCTATCCATTGATATAAGTGGGGTGTTAAGGTCCCCTACTGTTATTGTATTACTATCAATTACTTCATGTTTTCTATTAGCTGCTTTATGTATTTAGGTGTTCTCATGTTGGGTGTATAATTATTTTTAATTGTTTTACCTTGTTGGATTGTTCCCTTTATGATTAGGTAGTGTACTACTTTGTCTTTACCATAACACATGGTAATTAAAATGGCAAAAAGTAGTGCTAAAGAGAGAGTTTTAAAACCAGCAAGAGAAAAGATGCTTTCAAGGAAAACTCCGTAAGGTTATCAGCTGATCTTTTAGCAGAAGTATTCAAAGTGCTAAAAGGAAAAAAATCTGTAACCACCAATATTCTATTCAGCAAGGCCATTGTTCAGAATAGGAGAGAGACAGAGTTTCCCAGACCAAAATAAAAGTTAAAGAAATTCATCACCACTAAACGAGCCATACAAGAAATGTTAAAGGGGACTCTGTGAGTGGAAAGGAAAGACCATAAGCAGGAGTAAGAAAAGCAGGAAGCACAAAAGCAGTGAAATTAAGTATATCTATAAAAATCAATCAAGACAGACACCTGGGTAGCTCAGTCCATTAAGCATCCGACTTCAGCACAGGTCATGATCTCACGGTTCGTGAGTTCAAGCCTTGCAGCAGGCTCTCTGCTATCAGCACAGAGCCTGCTTCAGAGCCTGTCTTTCTCTCTCTCTGTCTGCCCCACTGCCACTCATACTTTGTCTCAAAAATAAACATTTTTTAAAAATCAGTCAAGAGATTCACAAAATTAAAAAATGTAAAGTATGACATGATCTACCTAAACCATGGTGAGGTGGATAAAAATTTAGTGCTTTTGTTTTATTTTTATTCCCTTTAATGTTTTATTTGTTTTTGAGAGAGAGAGACACACACAGAGTGTGAGTGGGGAAGGGGTATAGAAGGAGGGAGACACAGAATCAGAAGCAGGCTCCAGGCCCTAAGCCCTCAGCACAGAGCCCAAAGTGGAGCTTGAACTCAGGAACCAGGAGATGACCTGAGCTGAAGTCAGATGCTTAATCAACTGAGCCACCCAGGGGCCCCTTATTTTTATTTTTTTTTTAATTTAATGCTTTTAGAATGGGTTCTAAACTTAAGTGACCATCAATTTAATACAGACTGCTACATGCAGAAAATGTTATATATAAACCTAACAGTAACCGCAAATCAAAAACTGGTAATAGGTATGCAAAAAATAAAGAGAAATGAATCCAAGTAGATCACTAAAGAAAGCCAGTGAATGGCACAAAAACAGACACTCCGATCAATGGAGCAGAATAGAGAACACAGAGATGGACCCACAAACATTTGACCAACTAATCTTTGACAAAGCGGGAAAGAACATCCAATGGAATAAAGACAGTCTCTTCAGCAAGTTGTGCTGGGAAAACTGGACAGAGACCTGCAGAAAAATGAATCTGGACCACTTTCCTATACCCTACACAAAAATAAACTCAAAATGGATGATAGACCTAAATTTAAGACAGGAATCCATCAAAATCTTCTAGGAGAAAGCAGGCTAAAACCTCTTTGACCTTGGCCAGAGCAACTTCTTACTCAACATGTCTCCAGAGGCAAGGGAAACAAATGCAAAAATGAACTATTGGGACTGTATCAAGATAAAAAGCTTCTGCACAGTGAAGGAAGCAATCAGCAAAACTAAACAGCAACTGACAGAATGGGAGAAGGTATCTGCAAACGACGTATCAGATAAAGGGTTAGTATCCAAAATCTATAAAGAACTTCCCAAATTCAACACCCAAAAAACAATCCAGTGAAGAAATGGGCAAAAGATATGAATAGACACTTCTCCAAGGAAGACATCCAGATGGCCAAGTGACACACAAAAAGATGCTCAACATCACTCATCATCAGGGAAATACAAATTAAAACCACAATGAGATAACACCTCACACCTGTCAGAATGGCTAACATTAACAACTCTGGCAACAACAGATGCTGGCGAGGATGCAGAGAAAGAGGATCTGTTTTGCACTGCAGGTGGGAATTCAAACTGATGCAGCCGCTCTGGAAAACAGTATGGAGGTTCCTCAAAAAGTTAAAAATAGAACTGCCCTACGACCCAGAATTGCACTACTAGACATTTATCCAACGGATACAGGTGTGCTGTTTCAAAGGGGCACATGCAGCCCAATGTTTATAGCAGCACTATCAACAACAGCCAAAGTATGGAAGGAGCCCAAATGTCCATCAATGGATGAATGGATAAAGAAGATGTGGTATATTTATAGAACAGACTATTACTCAGTAATCAAAAAGAATGAAATCTTGCCATTTGCAACTACGTGGATGGAACTAGAGGGTAGTTCCTAAGCAAAATTAGTCAGAGAAATACAAATATCATATGACTTCACTCTTATGAGGACTTTAAGATACAAAACAGATGAACATAAGGGAAGGGAAGCAAAAATAATATAAGAACAGGGAGGGAGACAAAACATAAGAGACTCTTAAATATAGAGAACAAACAGAGGGTTACTAGAAGGTATGTGAGAGAGGGGATGGGCTAAATGGTTAAGGGAAGTTAAGGAATCTACTCCTTAAATCATTGTTGCACTATATGCTAACTAACGTGGATGTAATTTTTAAAAATAAATTTAAAAAATAGAGATAGTGAAGAATTTGATGAACATAAAGAATGGAGAGAGAATTAAAGTCACGTGTCACATGCAGGTATCCTGTACATTTTGTTGTGTACAACCAGATTTTTGTGTCTTTTTATTCAAAATTTTGTACTCCAAATTAACCTTTAAGATATACCAAATGATATATCAAACATAAGACATCGTTATTCAAAAATCAGTTTAAGACAGAAACTGTTACATATTCCCTTGAATCCCAAGGGAAGTTTCCCTGAACCTTTAAATGTAATGCATTTGTAACTTCATCTTTACAAAGATCATTAGTTACTGGGTAGACAGGAGTACACCTTGATTAATAAAAAAAAAAAAAGAATAAAAAAAGGAAAGCCAGTAAACCATGAGAGGAGAGCAAGAGATGAAAGGAGCAGAGAAGAACTGCACAAACAACCATAAACAAGTAACAAAATGGCAATAAGTACATACTTATCAATAATTACTTTTAATGTAATGGACTAAAGGCT
Source organism: Hyaena hyaena (assembly GCF_003009895.1). Classification (NCBI taxonomy): domain Eukaryota; kingdom Metazoa; phylum Chordata; class Mammalia; order Carnivora; family Hyaenidae; genus Hyaena; species Hyaena hyaena. The sequence goes on along the minus strand of NW_024081214.1, from coordinate 1,146,055 downwards.
CTAACCAAAAGACATAGGATGATGGAATGGATAAAAAAGCAAGACCCATCTATATGCTGCCTTTAGGAGACTCATTTCAGACCTAAAGACACTTGCAGATTGAAAATTGAGAGGGTGGAGAAACATAATGCAAATGGAAGTGAAAAGAAAGCCAGGGTAGCAATACTTATATCAGACAAAATATAATTTATTTTTTTATTTACTTAGAGAGAGGGAGCATGGACTGGGGAGAGGCAGAGAGAGAATCCTAAGCAGGCTACGTGCTGTCAGCACAGAGCCCAACACGGGGCTCAAACTCATGAACTGTGAGATCATGACCTGAGCTGCAATCAAGAGTCAGATGCTTAGCCAACTGAGCCACCCAAAATAAACTTTAAAACAAAGACTGTAACAAGTGACACAGGAGTACTTATATTTCTGATACTGCCTTAGTCCTACAGTTCTGAAGCATTTTGTAAAGATAGGCCCCTTAATGGTAATAACAGTCACAGACCTCCTACACACCCAGAAATGCGCATATGCGGATCTCAAACAATGTTACACAAGATGTCAAGGAATCTGTGGACCTCACGTTAAGAACTCTTATGTTGGTGACTCAAATCACATTTATTACACAGTACATCCACATGTCCTCTATCCAGATATATTTGCCAAACGTAAATACCTAATAACACAGTGTCTGGTTCATCATTCAGAGAAAATGTAACAGAGTAGATAGATACATGCTTACATACAGACCATAAATAAGTGCCAAACCAGTGATTGTGACCATGTGCTGTAGGAGGAGTTCAAAGGAAGGAAAGATTAATGCAGGCAAAGATGGTCTAGGAAGATTTCCTCAAGGGGGCAGACCATTTCCGTTAGGGGAGAACAGTAGGAGATAAAATGTACAAGTCAGAAAGTGGGAGGGGAGCCAGGAGAAAGATGTGAACAGAGGTAACAATGGGAAGACAGGGTTGAGGCCTGAGTGGCCAGACAGCCGAGGACAGGCTGTGGAGACAGAGGACTGGATGGGCGAAGGAAGAAAGCAGATGAACTAGCTGCACTGCACCAACAAAAATCACCATTATCAGAAACAGCAAGTAACCATCAGCCACAGAACTAATGGGGGCTGTGATGCCTTCTAGGGTTTCGTGAGAGTCAAGAAGCCAGAATAAATCCCATCTATGCCTCTAGTTGTGAAAATATAAACTTAGCTACTCTGCATTTTTGTTTCCACAACACAACTCTATTTATAATTCCTTATACACACAGTGCTCTTCTTGCCTTTTTGCCTTTACTCAAGACATGCCCTCTTCTAGAACAGCCATTTGTCTGACCAAAACTCTGTTCATTCTCTCTCAAAAACTTCCGGTGCTCCTTACCACGAGACTGGCGAGTACCCTGTGCGTGCGTGCACCATGGTAGCGTGCGCCTGCACTGATCTGTTCACCAGCTTAACTCCCCGTGTGGACAGAAACTATCTGGCTTACCTTCTCATTCCCTGTGCGCACGGAGCTGGGTTATCCTAAAAGGCCTCTGCAGGTCTCCCTGGCTTCAACATGTGACCCTCCAGAACTGTGATTCCATATCTTGACATCAAGGTAATCTTTGCTGAACTAAAATTCAAGGCTGTTTTTGTTTGTTATTGGAGGTGACATTACCAGTGGCCATTTTAAACTACACACAGGCACACATCAGAGACACTGTGGGTTCAGTTCCAGACCACTGTAATAAAGCAAATATCATAATAAAGTGAGTCAAATGAATTTTTTAGTTTCCCAGTACTTATAAAAGTTATGTTTACACTGTAACTATTAAATATGCAATAGAATTCTATGTCTTCAAAGACAATGTTCATACTTTACTTTAAAAATACTTTATTGCTAAAAAAAAAAAAAAAAAAAAGGCTGACCATCATCTGAGCTTTCAGGGAGTTGTAATCTTTTTGCTGGTAGAAGAAACTGCCTCAACATTAATGATGCTGACTGATCAGGGTGGTGGCTGCTGAAGGCTGGGGTGGCTGTAGCAATTTCTTAACAGTGAAGTTTGCTGCATCAATGGACTCTTCCTCTCCCAAAGTTTTCTCTGTGCCACATGATACTGCTTGATAGCATTTTACCCACAGTGGACCTTCTTTTAAAACTGGAGTCCATGGCTCAGTCAGTTGAGCATCTGACTTAGGCTCAGGTCATGATCTCACAGTTTGTGGGTTCGAGCCCCGTGTCGGGCTCTGTGCTGACAGCTCAGAGCCTGGAGCCTGCTTTGGATTCTGTGTCTCCCTCTCCCTCTGCTCCTCCTCATCTCATGCTGTCTCTCTCTCTCTCTCTCTCTCTCTCTGTCTCTCTCTCTCAAAAATAAACATTAAAAAAATTTTAATTGGGGTCAATCCCCTCATCCCCTGCCACTGCTTTATCAACTAAGTTCCTGTCATACTCTAAGTCCTTTGTTGTTGTTTCAGCAGTCTTCTTGGAATCTTTACAGGGTAGATTCCATCTCAAGAAGCCACTTTCTTTGCTCATCTGTAAGAAGTAACTCCTCATCCGTTAAAGTGCTATTCTGAGATTGTGGCCATTCAGTCCCATCTTCAGGCTCCACTTGTGATTCTAGTTCTCTTGCTGTTTCTACCCCATCTGCAGTAACTTCCTCCACTCAAGTCTTGACCTCCACAAAGTCACCCATGAGGGTTAGAGTCAACTTCTTCCAAACTCCTGCGAATGCTGATATTTTGACCTTTTCCCATGAATCACAGATGTTCTTAATGACCTCTAGAATAGTGAATCCTTTCCAGAAGGTTAATTCACTTTGCCCATATCCATCAGACGAATCACTATCTATGGCAGGTACAGCCCTAAGAAATGTTTTATTTTTTAGTTTTTTATTTTAGAGAGACAGAAAGCAGCAGGGGGAGAAAGAGAATCTTAAGCAGGCTTCACACTCAGCGCAGAGCCTGATGCAGGGCTTGATCCCACAACCTTGGGATCACGATGTGAGCTGACATCACAAGTTAGAGGCTCAACCGACTGAACCACCCAGGGGCCCCTAAAAAACGTATTTCTTAAATAATAAGACTTGAAAGTCGAAGTTACTCCTTGATCTATGGGCTGCAGAATAGATGCTGTGTTTGCAGGTATGAAAACATTAATCTCAGTGTCCACCTCCATCAGAGCCCTTGGGTGACCAAGTGCATTGTCAGAGAGTAGTCACATTTTGCAAGGAATCTTTTTTTCTGAGCAGTAGATCTCAACAGTGAATTTAAAATATTCAGCACACCACGTTGTAAACAGACGTACTGCCATCCAGGCTTTGTTGTCCCATTTACAGAGCACAGGGTGGATTGAGCAGAACTCTTAAGGGCCCTGTGGTTTTTAGAACGATCAGTGGGCACTGGCTTCAACTTTAAGTCACCACCTGCTTTATCCCCTAACAAGAGACTCAGCCTGTCCTTTGGAGCTCTGAAGCCAGGCACTGACTTCTCCTAAGAAAATCCTAGATGGCAGCATCTTCCAAAATGAGACTGTTTTATCTACCTTGAAAACCTGTTGTTTAGCATGGCTGAGCTGAACTAGATCTTCCGGATAACTTGCTGCAGTTTCGACATCAGCACCTGCTGCTTCACTGTGCACTTTTATGTAACGGAGATGGTTTTCCCCTTAAACCTCAGGAATCACCTTCTGCTAGCTTCCAACTTTTCTTCTGCAGCCTCCTCACCCTTGTCAGCCTAACTAGGATTGAGTTAGGGCCTTACTGTGGCTTAAGCTTTGGCTGAAGAGAATGTCGTGGCTGGTTTGATCTTCTATCCAGACTAGTCAGACTTTCTCCACATTGGCAATAAGGCTGTTTTGGTTTCTTAGTCTTCGCGTGTTCACCAGAAAAACACTTCATTTCAAAAACTTTTTCCTTTGCATTCACAACTTGGCTGTTTGGCAAAAGATACCTAGCTTTTGGCCTCTGGGCTTTGGATGTGCCTTCCTCACATAGCTTAATCATTTCTAGCTTCTGATTTGCAGCAAGAGGCGTGCGACTCTTCCTTTCACTTGAACGCATGGAGGCCAATGGAGGGTTATTGACTGACCTCATTTCAATATTGTCATGTCTCGTGGGATAAGGAGGCTTGAGGCGAAGGAGAGCGGTGGGGCAAATGGCTGGTCGGAACATGCACATTCATCAGTTAAGTGTGCTGCCTTGTCTGGGCATGGGTCTTCGTGCCCCAGTTACAATGTTAATATCAAAGGTCACTGATCCCAGATCACCATAACAAATACTGTGATAATAAAAATGTTTGAAATGTGAGAATTACCAACATGCACGATAGAAACACGAAGTATAAGTAAACGCTATTGGAGAAGTAGGGCCGACTGACCTGCTCAGTGCAGGATTGCTGCCATAGATCTTCAGTTTATAAAAAAGGCAGTATCTGCGAAATGCAGTAAAACAGAGTACGGCCATACGTCGGAGTGCCTGGGCCGCAGTCTGTGACTGTGGTCCTCTGCTTGCGTTTCTAGCATCTTTGCCTTGAGGGCTTTGGCGGCTGGAGCCCCCGGTCCACTGGTCCTGTCTCGAGCACAAGGTGCATGCTGTGAGCAGGTCACTCGGGACTGTCAACCACTGGGCGCTCTGCTCAAATGTCACCTCAGAGAGGGTTTCCCTGACCCCTGGATGGAAAATAAAAACTTAGCAGTCGCCGCATCCTATTTCGCTGCTTTATTTTCTTCATAGCACTTCTCACTGTCTGAATTCGGATCTCCGTATCTTTTATATAACATTTTATTCAAAGAATTATTCTTCTACCAATGGAAAGTCAACTTTCTCCTTAGTGTTTTAACTTTTTCTTACTTTTTATTTTTAAAGGAGGATTCTCTGGATCACATTTGAGACGTGGAAGAAATTTGCAAACTCTATGAAAGAGGAAAGGATAAAAGAAGAAAGGCGAAAGCAACTCCGCAGGAAGGTAGCTGAAATTCTCCCGGACTTCCAGATGCTCGCTCCACGGTGACTGTCGTAGCAGCAGCGGACGCTGGCCCTGGTGTCCCAGGAGTCCTTGGGGGAACGGTGTGCGTGCACAGTGCGGCGTGCAGGGTGGGCGTCCACACACACGTGCATACGCCTGCTCTGTCAAATACTTCCTGGACCAGAGGGATTACCCGCCGAATGTTCACTTCTTTCTTTGATTCCTCTTGGATTGCTAATTCACTAAAGCATTTATCACAGCAGGATTATTCAGAAGAACAGTCTAAAGCTCAACTATTCAAATGCCTCCTACATATTTTTAGAATCATAAACTTTAAAAGGGGACAAGTGTTTGCTTGCCTGAGCCTTTGAAGGCCTTATGATATAACATGAGTGGTTGACAAACGTACCTTCAAGAGAAATTAAAGGTAGTCAGTACTTAGAAAAGGAGTCACAGGTGCTCCATTACCTAGAAGGCCAGCATCAGGAACAGACATTCTGCCAGGCCCCATCCTTCTGCCCACCCCCAGTGGGAAAGCATGTGTCAGACCGGACTCGGTGCAGCTGCGGCAAAGGGCCGACCACAGACCCTCGTTTCAGAGATCCCTCCCTCCAGTGCATCCTCACCAGCATGAAGGGGATTCCAAGAGCCAACAGCTCCATCAGAAGCAGTCCAGATGTCTGTTAAAATGTGTGTTCGGGCTCACAACCGCGGCTTCACATAATATGCTCCGTCTGTCGTCTAGTCCTCAGCTCCGTTTGATCCACACACGGAGATAACTTTCTCAAAAGAAGGGTTTACCTTGAAGGTGCAGAAGACTACAAAGACTGACAAAATGAAAACACTTCATCACAAACAACAGGTTTACTGTAACAAATCCGAGTCATAGAGAAGGGCAGTCAGTAAAACCAGAAGGCCCCTTGCAGCCCCGAGCTCACTACTATTGTTTGGTAACTTGAGAATTTCAGTTGGTAAAATAAAACCATGCTGTTCAAGAAACCGCCGTCGTCTCTCACTCCCTAGGAGGAACGTGCCGTTGTGCCGCCGGCACAGTGGCCTCATCCTCTGTCTCTGGAACACGTGTAAGGATTTACTCAGAACTGACAAAACGCCCTCAGCCAAACTTGATTTCTTCTACAGACTCCCTGTCCCCACACATCCTTCCCTTTCACGTGAGTATACAGATGTCAGCTAAAAACTCATTGTGAGACCAACAAGCACTAAAGAAAACGGGACTAAAATGAACTCCTACTTCCTTAATCTCGCTCCATCCAGATCACCCTCTGCTACCCTTGCCTGTAGGACAGCACAGAACCCTGGCGGCCAGTAGCACCCAGACGCCAAATACCAACTTCAGGTCAGTTCCAAGCCTACAGATAAGGAAGGGTGAAGCGCTGAAGTCAACATGCCAAGGGCCCAAATAAATCCCATAAAGCTTAAGTTTTCTCTCAAGCTTTCCTTTATTCTTCCTTCACTCGCGCATCAATTAGGCAGTAAGTCTTTAGCAGCCCATGTTGTGACTGGGCCAGTGAGGGCTTCTTACGTACTTCAGAAACCTCCTAAAGACACACGAGAAAAATACTTTGTCAGTGACATCTGCTTCCTGAGGCACTATCCTGAAGACATGATTAGAAATGTTACCGCTAACAAAATGCCCAAACAAGCAGGATGCCTGGCCTATACTAGAAAATGTAACCAGCAGAAAAAGGCCAGTTCAGGACTAGGGTAACCTAGGTCACAGGATGGGGACCCCTCGGTAGCCAAAGCAGCGGAGCAGCTCTGACACAGGCTTTTCTAACAGCAAAACAGTTCAGGAGACACACTAAGAAACGCCATTTCCCTTAAAGAAAGCACTTTATTTTCCATTTAAGCAACTTGGTCACAGTACATTATTTTACATACATGGCAGTAATTTTTTAAATCTCCATTTAAAAGGCCTTGTGTCTGAGTCTGAGGTGATAAGAGGATATGAATACAAGTATAAAAACAGTGCAAAACATTTAGCCCGCAGCCTCCAGAGCTGGCGTCCGGAATCCCCTCGAACGTTGCTGGGCCAGTTACATTAAACATTGAATAGTAAATATTCCTGGGTGTCCTTTAGTCTAATATCAGACTCAGAAATGTAATCAAGTGCAACGGCTCCACAGCCCTAACAACTCAAACCATCAAATGACCCAGACCATAGGTCCGCGGCAGGCTGAGCTCCCAAGTTCCATGACATGGCGTCTTGGCAGTGGTGCCGTGGGAAGAAGCACGGGATGTGTGTCGCATCGATAACTAGCATAGACTAGCTCTGCTTTTAAAGATTTGCCTCTAAAGTATGAATTCTCTAGGAGTGAAGGTGCCACCAGGAAGGCTGGAGTAGCAGGAAGTCAAAAAGCCCTACTCGGAAACGTAGCTAGAAATAGCCACGACCTTTAAGAAAACTGTCTCCATTGGGGCGCCTGGGTGGCTTAGTCGGTTAAGCGTCCGACTTTCTCTTAGGTCATTATCTCGTGGTTCGTGGGTTTGAGCCCCGCGTCGGGCTCTGTGCTGACTGCCAGCTCAGAGCCTGGAGCCTGTTTCAGTCTGTGACTCCCTCTCTCTCTGACCCTCCCCTGCTCACGCTGTCTCTCTCTCTCTCCTAGAAATAAATAAAACATTTAAAAAAAAAATAGAGAAAAAAAAAGAAAACAACTGTCTCCATTAACCACTGGGTCTTTGGCTGCTGCTAAAACTACAGTGAAGCACTTGGTGCCTCCTGAAGTGGGGTTGACAGCCCACACGAGCAATAAGATTACATGTAGCTGATTTTGCAACAAGTTTCTTTTTTTTTTTTTTTTTTAGTTTATTTCTGAGAGAGAGAGAGACAGCGTGAGCAGGGGAGCGTCAGAGAGAGAGGGAGACACAGAATCTGAAGCAGGCTCCAGGCTGTGAGCTAGCTGTCAGCACAGAGCCCGATGCGGGGCTTTGAACCCACGAACCGTGAGATCATGACCTGAGCCGAAGTCGGACGCTGGGGCGCCTGGGTGGCTCAGTCGGTTGGGCGTCCGACTTCGGCTCAGGTCATGATCTCACGGTTCGTGCAACAAGTTTCTATTCATCGCAGCAAACACCCGGGAGAACGGGGGATTTTATCCAGCACTAAGCCTAGTTCTCATCCCTCCCCGCACCCCGCGCCACCGCGTCCGCAGTGTCTGATAGAACATGGCATGCTTGCCATGCTGCTGCCGAGGACGCCAGATTCCACACAGGTGCTGCAAGCAGAAGTCTCTATCATCCATGCTTGTCTGAGGAAATTCTCTCTATTCAAATGCAGGGGACCAAAATATGGCTCAAATGAAGTCTTATAAACCTACTTACCTCGTTTAGAGAGACCCTTACAGCTCACAAAACATGGTTAAACATCCTGGTTAAGACTGTGCTTCTAGATGTCGTATTTTTGCTTATATTAGTTTTGCAATAAAAAGCTAATTTCCTACCCAAAGGAAATATAGTCTATTAAGCAGATGGTCGGTATTCCAGAGAACCTTACTGGCATTGTTTTCTGGCAGTGGAAGATTCTAGTATAGAAAATTTTCTCATACTAAAAATATTAGAAGTACCAAGGGCTATTGCATAAGAGACAGTTTGTAGCAGTCTTTCCACTAGGCAGGTGGCACAATAGACGAGAACAATTACTTCATTCACCAAAGGATGACACTACTTGAATGGCAAAGATCTCCAGCATCATAAGCAGATGCAGAGGTGGCTGAGGTGAGGTGAGCAGCAATGTCCCTAAAACTCATGTAAGGCTTGTTAAGGGTCAATTCATTTCAGGTGGGCCCTGCCTGAACAAGGTACTCTTTGGATATCAGAAAAAACATTTTAAATACTGAAGGACTTTTTCCTTTCACGCAATCCTGATCCTTAACTACTTCTTCCCCTTAAATCCTCCAAATGGACTCACCTCTCTTCCCTAGGAATGGTACACAATGGCATGCCTGTTATGTGAGTGGTCAGGATATAGTGGCTCATTTACAAAGCTCCGTATCCAATATGTTCATTAACAGGCTGAGGATGTGGGGATGGGGGGACGGGGGGTGGGGGGGTGCTTGCCTCTATGGCCAACAAACTGCTGGTTTATACACCGTGCAGACCACGGCCACTGTCACCAAATGTATCTCTGGAACTCATTTGTTCACAGAGGCCTTGTCCTTTAAAGGGAAAAAAATAAATCCCTCTAATAGTTCCAGGTCATAACAAGGTGTAAGAATCTAGGAGTGTAGACTAAGGGTGTCCGAGGGCCTGGAGAAACCCTGCTCACAAACAGCCCCTTGTTTGCTGCTCCTTTTCGTGCAAATACTTCAGCAGGCTTGTACCCCCACCAAAACACCAAAGTTTTCAAAAGTTTGAGCTTTCTTCTGAAAAACGCCCATCATGAAGATCTCAAGGAACTTAAAACAAGCATCTTAGTTCCCACCACCCAGAATCGCATACAAGGAACCCTGCAGGTGTGGGTCAACTCTAGGGCTGTGTGGCTATGAAGATGGCAGTCGCTCCCAATCCTCCCACATGACCCTGGTCTCGCGGGGACTACTCATCTTTATTGTGGCCGATTTTGATGGCTGTCAAAGATTTAACAAGAGTGTCAAATTACCAACTATGCTAATGTTTCTATGAATTCTATCATCAACTGCTAGACAATCAGAGTTGCCTACACATCTGATGTTCAAGAGACCACAACTAGAGGTTTCTGGCCACAGGGGCTGTCCTTGACATTATTACTCTCTCAAACCTACGCAGAAAAGTCCTATCAGATCCAACGTTAACTCCAAACGAATGCCTGACTCTGGGCCAGCACCAGGGCATCACTGTAGAAACCACAGACTAACATCCCCAGACTTGCTCTTTGGCTCGTCCCAGGGGAATACGGAGCCTCTCACTGGTTAAACAATCCATCTCTGGGGAGAGCAGTGACAGCGACAAGACTGTATAAAAATGTGGTGAGTGAGTGTCTTAAGGACAGCTTCGTTCCATGGCAGAACTAGGGACGGTGCCAGCTGCAGAGGGAAGAGTTGCAGGAAGTAGCAGTATTTCCTCTCGACATTTATAAACCTCTTACTACGGCAGCATGCACAGAAAGACGGAAAAGCTGGCAATATTTCCCCTATATGAAGCTATAAGCCAAAGCAAATTTAAGGACTCATGAATTTTCTTTGGGATTGCAAAATAAGTACACTTATAAAACCAAACATTTCAAGAGGGTATTTCCCCCATTCCAAGATTGCCTCATCTTAATCTATGGCAGACAAGACCTATTCTCTATAAATATTTAATATTCTATACATTTTCAGTTTTAAGATATGATTAAACAGACAACTTATTATTTTAGGAAGAGCTAGGAACCGTGGTCCATTAATTAGTGGAAACCACATATACCCTGTTTCTTCTCTCCAAGTGAGATACTTTTGTCTAGGGAACGGTGAATGAGAAGTCATGTGCAAGTAAGAAATGTCAATCAATTCCTCAGAGAGTTCATGCCAGAAGAATGTGAATGCCATAGACCGGCTTTTGCAACCCAGTGCTATAACTGACAGTGTTTGAATTACTTACACGAAAAAAAAAAATCAAGCCCTTGATATTAACCAGCCACCCTACCCAGGAAAGAGGGTAAAATGCTCCCCACGAGGGTGTCTGTTCTCCTCTTCCAGCCTCATCCTAAGTGCTCTAGCACCTTCTCAGGTGAAACATGGAAAAGAGGAAAACACCAGAAATGCCTACTAGAGTTTGGAGTTATGTAGAGTAAATCCAAACAGAATAAATGTATAAGAAATAAGATAAAAAAATAAGGACTCATCACCTAAACTCATGACCAGCGTATATTACACTACCAGGAATTGTAACTGTTATCAACTGTCCCTTCAAGATCAGATGAGTGTCTACATCTATCTGGTCGTCCTCTACCTCGTTTGGGTAGTTAATGTCTAATACTTCAGAGAGTGAAATTACCGTAACTATACAATGTGGTATTTCAGGATCTTTCATTCTAAAATGCTGAAAGTGGATTACTCTGATAGTTTTGGCTTCAACATTCTGATCTATAAACAGTTTTCTCAGTCTTAGAATTTTCCTAATAATACTTCATACCTGTTGAGTGCTTTAGTCATTTTCCAGTGCCGTCCACATACCTCATCCCGCGCATGACCCTCACGAATGTGTGGTGAGCCAGGGTAGGCACTAGTACCCCCACTTTACAGATGAACCTGAGACTTGAGGAGGTGACTCAACTAAGGGTCACATGGCTATCAGGAATTGAAAGAGGGCCTGGAAACTACCCCAATCCAAACTCTCCCGCCTACTAACAGATGGGAACTGCTTTGTCAATCTGTGCACTAGCAATCCACATCCTCTTCCACATGGTGACGGAGTTAGTTAACAAGGTGACTGGAAAAGAATGGCTCTACTTTTACTGCTTCGATATAAAAATCTCTTAGGGTGAAGTCAGGAAAATTCATTTCTTCCCAGTCCAATGTCTAAACCTGAGCATGGCCCCGTACAGCCTTTAAGAAACTGGGGGTAAAAACGAACATCCTGTGTGGACACTGAAGTGTACAGTGGGAGGGAGCAGAGGGAGGGGCTGCCCCTCGCAGAGCCACACGGAAGGCACTTCAGACAATGTCCTCGGCAGGGTGGTGGAAGGGGTGGGCGCCCAGGGTGGAGAACTGGTACCAGTTCCGCAGGAAGCCCCGGTTGTACTGGCCTGTGTCCACGATGAGCCCCCAGAGGAGCCGGCGCCCCGTCTTCTGTCGAAGGGCCTGCTGGACTTCCCTCTCAGTGACGTTGTAACTGATGTTTATCAGCTGGATGAGGAAGATGTAGGCCATGCCTGCCGTGACGATCACAGAGTACCACACGCAGGTGAAGGACAGCGCTGAGCTGGGAGGAGAAAGGGTGGGTCAGGACTGCCCATCTTTTCAGTGGGAAAGTGGCGCCATGCTAACATTTGACACACGCAGTATTCCTTATGAAGGACTTCAGCGCCGTCCCCCTTCCTCTCCCGATTGGAAGATACTTTTCTACCCTCAGGACACCAGAACGCTTAATTTAGGACTGTTCCCACGACCTGTTTTATGCTATGATCATGTTTTATGCCTCTTTTTCTAGAATGTTGTATTACAGTAGCAAGGACGTTTTTGTATTTGGCGTCCCCACTCAGCCAACACAGTGCCTCCCATGACAGCATCCGTAATCTATCGAATGAATGAACAATTCCGAAATCATTCTTAACTGAGCAGACACTGCTATAAACGTCCTCAAGGAAGCTGTGGGTGGGAACGCGGAACAGTGCTAAGGCCCTGCATCGCCATTCTTTTCATTCCAGTCAGTACAACGCCGATGGACACAAATCGCTACGAGCTCTGACTTCTATGGAGGAGCCCCATCACATCTCAAATCCAGCCTCCTCAAGCCAAACAGAACTACACCAGACAGGAGAGTGCCTTTCAGCTCACCAGGAAGACTGTGAGGCCAAGGCCGTTTAATGTCTGCCAGCTGACTCTTTTCAAACATTTGCAAATGAAGGGCCAGCAGGAAATGAACCCATCCCCAGGAATCTTCATTTGTTAACCTGAAAGGGACTCAGAGCTATAATGAATTCACCAAAGAGATAAGGAAAACCAAAGCTCAATCCGGTGATGTGAAGCACATGTATGGAGGGTGAGTGCCAATGGCAGACCATGTTCCACATTCCAGGTCAGTGGCCCCCAGAAAGTTCACAAAACTCATGCTTAGCAACACACAGACATGCTCTGCTTTGGGACTTTATCACCCACATTTCACGATCTCTAACACTCTCCATACTGGAAGAAAAGGAACTGACCCTGAGGAGGACCAATCTATTCTAATGCTTACAAATCTCTAGATGGAGAACAGCAATGGGGGATCTGGCCTCAGACTAATATAAACAAATACCTCCACAGAAGCACTATGTAGGTAAAGCGGGGATTATTCTGAAAATGAAGAGTAATAAAAAAGACAAGAAGGGGCAACTGGGTGACTCAGTCTTTTAAACGTCCGACTTTGGCTCAAGTCATGATCTCACAGTTCACAAGTTGGAGCCCCACGAGAGACTCTATGCTGACAACTCAGAGCCTGGAGCCTTCTTCGGATTCTGTGTCTCCCTCTCTCTCTGCCTTTCCCCCACTCACACCCTGTCTCTCCCTCTCTCTCTGCCTTTCCCCCACTCACACCCTGTCTCTGTCTCTTGAAAATGAATAAACTTAAAAAAGAAAAAAAGAAAGATAAAGACCATGGGGGCAGAGCTGTGCTAGCTCAGACTGGAGGCCACAGACCCCATACAGCATCCACCTTGGAGGAAAATGTGATGGAGAGGACACAAAGAACACAGGCAGTGTCCCCCTCCCCCACTCCCCCCAGGGCCACAGTGCTCTGGGGAGAGACTGGCTGTGGCCAAAGCTGCAAAAACCCCCACTTACTATAATCCGAGATCCCCACAATATATAAATGTGCCCTAACCTAACAAAGGAAGTTGTGACCTAGATACCACACTCATCATGAGTGGTGATTTTTTTAAAAAGTAGAACAGGAAAAACCAATGGAGGTTATAAAGTAAAGAAATATTACAGAAATCATGAGCACACCACAAAAGGGTCAGAAGCAATAAATCCAGATAGGGCTAAAGAGCATGAAAAAGCCACAACAAAGGGAGGTCTCGCTTTGACAATCTACAACAAAGCAGACCACACACATACCCTGGGACCCCTCGCTTGTGGCTTCAGTTTCACTATTGCTACCTCGGGCATGCACGTGGTCATGTATCTGACGCTGGACTTCCCTGAGACGGGCCCTCTCTGCAGTGTACTAGTTCCTCAGTCCGTAAGGGTCAACGATCAGCACCCTAGAGAAACGCACCTATCCACTGCATAATTTTGTTGACAATTTCTTTTTTTTTCTTTTTTAATGTTTTTTTAAATTTATTTTTGAGAGTCAGAGAGACAGCGTGAGCAGGGGAGGGTCAGAGGGAGAGAGATACAGAATCTGAAGCAGGCTCCAGGCTCTGAGCTAGCTGTCAGCACAGAGCCTGATGCGGGGCTCGAACCCACAAACTGTGAGATCATGACGTGAGCCCAAGTCAGATGCTTAACCAACTGAGCCACCCAGGCGCCCCAACAATTTCAAGGATACCCAGCATCCGATAACTTGTCCTATGTTTTGGTTGAACACTCATGAGCTGGCAGCAGATCACAGCCCCTTACATTAATGGCAACATCCTTTCCCTCTTCTACGGACCTCTGTGCTACGGCAGCCACATCTCACCTGTAATCTGCGTAAACTCCGGGACAATAGAAGAGAGCTGTGAAGACACTTCTATCTCTACAAATGGTGTCCAAGGTCAGTGTTATCCCATACACCGAGGTGAGCAAGAAGATCGAAAGGGCAAGTATAAATGCTTGATGATTTGATTCTCCAACACAGCTATTTATCCTCAAAACAGCATAGGGGGAAGAAAAAGCAAACATTTTTAAAAGTTGTTGATACAGATGGTAGCTAGATTCATCATGGTGATCATTTCATAATGAACATAAACACTGAATCACGATGCCGTGCATCTGAAAGTAATATAACATTGTAGATCAAGTTCAGTTCAATGAAAAAGAAAGAAAAGTTCCCCATATAACTCACATAATAAACAAGAAAACTGTAAAAACAGGGATAATGTGACTATCAGTAACTAAAAACTAAGTTCTCTTATTTTTCAACTTGAGGGAATTAAACACTTGCCCACTGAGAGGTGGAGTCTCAAAGACTCTGCTCTTTCCAAAGTGAAATTATATCATTAGTTTAAGGACAAACTAAGTTAAAAGCAGAAGCCAGCTAACAAATAGTAACAAATCTATTACCCAACTATGAAGAGAGTTAATACTGTAGCCACCATGTTGAGGAAAGGGTGATATCAGTTATGAAAACTTAAAAATACTAAACCAGAATTATTTTACAGTATAGGAAAAAATACGTTAAATATATATGTGTATATACACACACACACAGCAACACAAAAATCCCAAGAGGTCAGAAACGTGGCATGGGGTGGAGAATGACTCGCTAATACACAGACTACTCCTCAGGGGAAAAGTTCTGTCTCATGACCAGGTGGAGGGCAGTGGACTGGCATCCCTGGTGCCCACTGCACACCAGATGCCCATGTGGGCAGAGATCTTCTACACAGAGCTGTCAGGCCCCCTGCAAACCAGCCCTGTAAACAGGCCGCCACCACACACACACACACACACACACACACGCACGCACGTGCACAAGAATACATGACGAACACCCAGAAGTGGAAAACTGAAAAGTGAAAATACCTGTTCACTCCTAAAGAAAGTCCCAGAAAAGAGCTGTCCCTGTACCTGAACCCACACCTGAGGTCCGCTCCAAGGCCCTCCTGGCCTTGCTGCACCCTCCTCCTCCTCCTCCAGGTCCCCTTCTATGGGCGGGGGCAGGGTGGGGCGGGGCAGGCTACACTCCCAGAATCCTCAGCATCCTAGCCATAAAACGCATAGTTCCCTGACCACAAGTGCCTGGAGAACTAGAGCAGCAAACGCACTACTTAGAGCACTGGCATCAGAAGAGCTACACCCCCTTTCAGATTCACTCCGTGAAACAAACAGCAACACTGTCTTCAAAAGTTACACTCCATGCTGTATGGGCCTTATGTGTCCTACTTCGGCACTGGCCAGCTGGGAGGTACCAAAAAAGCCCCACTTTCAGGGCACCTGGGTGGCTCAGTCACTTAGGTGTCTGACTCTTCATCTCCACTCGGGGCATGATCTCGTGGTTTGTGGGTTTGAGCCCCGCGTCGGGCTCTGTGCTGATAGCGCAGAGTCTCTCTCTCTGCCCCTCCCCTGCTCTCTCTCTCAAAATAAACAAAATTTAAAAAAAAAAAAAAAAAGCCCACCTCTCTATAAATAACAAAACAGGAAGGCACCTGGTAGCGCCTTCCCTCAACAACGCAGACCAGGAGTCACGAGAACGGGAAAGGACGTACGGTGAGGGGACAGGGTCACCTACAAACACAGGAACACTTTCTCGAGCTGTGTTCAAAAGGTACAGCAAAGGGAAACGTGCCTATACGGAGTCTGATCCCTTCATTTTTTGAAAACACCGTTTGGCTGCAGATACATCTCTTGCAGGAAGGAGAAGGTAACTGAGGGGCAGCTCAGAAGGGAACAGCAAAATAGCACCACCACCACCACCACCCTTCAGGGAACGACTGAGGGGGCTACATCTGTGAGACTGGGAAGCTGGTGACTCAGTGGGAACATCACACCAGAGCACAAATATCTGCAAGGTGTAAAGCTGGCAACGAGTGAGATTTCAGGGGGCGCAAAGGGAGAGCAAACGCGGCCAGAGTCTCGTGTGAATTTACACTCTGCGAGCCCCCAGATTTCCCCAACATACCAGACACAATGGTGGTCCATTCTCCTCACACAGATGCCACAGATCCGGCAATGCCACGCCCGGGCTGGTCGCACCAGCTGGCACTTGGCACACCAGTCCTCCTTGACCTTAGTGGGGCTTCCAGCCAGCGCCCTGGAAGAGCCCTTGGGATCATCCTTCGGCGTGCGGTTGTTGAGACTGCCAGACGTTTCTGCGCCAGGGAACCCTTTGGTCTTCTGCCCTTTTCTGTTCAGGCATTCAGCCTGGCTGGTGCTGAGAGATCTGTCACTGCTTGCTGGATTTCTGAGGTAGCCTGGATTCTTCTTGGCTCTGTACAAGGCTAAGAGTATCAGAAACAACCCGCAGGTAAGAAGAGCCAGCTGAGTAGGCCCCACACGCCCTTTGGGGACCACTTCCTGCAGGAATACATAGTACATGTAGCCCAGAGAGAACAGTCCGAGGCTCAGGAAAAACAGAGTCTGTTCTTTCCTTCTGTGAGTGAGGTAGTAGTACCACAGAGCCAGCACAGGAAGGGAGGTCAAAACCACCACCCCCAGGAGGAAATGCCAGGAAGCCACGCGGAGGAAGACGGGCAGGAGGATGAGTGGGGGGATGATGCTAATGTTAACTTTTTTGGCTCCCCGAAGCCAAGGAATTCGGAGGCGATCGGAAATAGTATCCATGATTCTTTCGCAAGTCTCTGGTTGCACGGATTTACATGTAATCCATCTATTCAGAAGAGCACAAAGAGAAGGCACTTCACATGGGGTTTGCTGAATGAAAAACCACTGAACACCCTAAGCCAAACAGCAGGATAAATGATGACAGAGGCCAAAGGCCAATATTCTGCTTCCATACTACTAAGCGCGAGCTTTCCGGATCACGTATCATTGTTTAAAATGAAAGAGAAGCTACCATTTAGAAATTCAACAGTTAAAACCATTTCTCCTTGAAGCAAATACACAGGAATACACAGACATTCTGTACAAGTACTGTTTAGATTTAGAAGGGTATAGAGACATAAGATCCTCAAAACAATCGACAATCTAGCTGCGAAAACAACCTGGGAATTCAGGAAACATCAGGTAAGAGACAAAGGAGCAAAATCACCCAGTGAACTAGTGTGGGCAAACACTGGGAGGAGCACTCAGAGGAGAGTGAACACTTCTGGGTGGAATCACTAGAGAGGTCTCTGTGAACAAAAGGTGGGCTCTGCGCCCGACCCCGAGGGCTGGCTGGTACTGACTGGTGTGGGGAGCCGGCGGGGGGGGGGGGGGGGGGGGGGGGGGGGGGGGGGGGGGGGGGGGGCGCGGGGGGGACAGGAGGCAGGGAGGCGGCCCACCGCAGAGGCATGTGTACAGCACAACCCTGTCCTGTGCCCAGGGAGTAAACCAGTCTAGCAAAGCCAGGGGGCTGCCTAAGAATGGAGATCAAACTGGTAAGGAGAAACGACGGAGCTTCGTGGACACACGGTATTTGTTGGCTTTTTGTGGACACTTGGGCTCATAAGACAACGGTCAGTTCAAGGAATAACTGACCACAGACAGACAATTTGGAAAAGTAAGGCGACAACTCGAGCGTGAGGGGAGATGACCACATGGGAGCGGTACAGGGCAGCAGGACAGTGGAAAGACCGGGAATCTATCTTCGGAGAAAGGTAAGGAGAGAACTCAGCAACAGCCCAGGTCTCCAGGGCTAGGAGAGAGGAAGAGCTGGAAGGTTAATGGAAGCGCTGTGGTCTCAACTGATGGAAGTTATGGAAACAGCATCATTTTCCCATTCCTTAAAGCAGGGTGCTCCATTTGCTCAGTATGAACTTTAAACGGAGTCCATTTAAAAACACCTGTAAAAAAGACTACAGACACTGTCAAGGAAGAATTACAACAGGACTGTAGGTCTTCAGGCCTCTGGTAGTAAACTACAATGTCACAAGACCGCTTTTCATGTCGACACGGATGCACCAAGCTCTAAGTCCGCAACGTGCCTCTGCGGTGACTTTTTTAACCGGAAATAATTATTCAAAGGAAAGGCAACTTGCCAAATGTCCTTATTCTTCTCCTACACTATGCTTTCCGTATGGCAACAGTTTTTAGATATATAATTATTTACAAAATGGATAAACACCTCGTTATTACCGTTGGGCACCAAATTTTTCTCATTGATGTTAAAAGTCATCTTTTTGGACAGTAATTTCCAACACTTAGGACTGATGCTGAAAATAAAAGCCAAATACAATTATCGGTCAAGACCATGTTGCTGCCCACGCTGCAAACAGCCAGGCAGGGGAAGGAGGTGCCTTCTGGTGAGACCAGTTCCAACAGCAGGAACGTGATCATTCAGCCCGCAAGACCCTTTGCAGCCGGGTGCAGCCCAGCCTCAAGTAGTTGGTCACAGATGCTGAGATGACTGAGAATGTAGGCACTTCCTGGTACTAATGTGCTCATTTTAAATTTACGGATTCTGGGGGCCTGCACTTCATTTTTTTTTAAATACATTTAACATGTCACTATCCCTTTATTTGCCTGTTCTCTCCATCATCTTCTCTCTTTAAAAATAAAAAAAAAAAATAATGTCCTACTTAACCGAGCTGAATAGACAGCTGTGCAGTTGTGCACTACTGAGTAATCCACCTTTACAAAACCCTCACACTGGACACAGAAGACAACTCTCAATTTTAGATCCTTGGGAATAGCATCAGGAGCAAATCCTAGTGTTGGGGATGGCTAAGCTTAAAGTATGCTTGGTAGTTTTCAAAAGGGCCAGGGGCTCAGCTTCAAGAAACACTCGGCCCCTTACCTATCGCACCCTTCATCGAGATCTTGGCAATCACATAAACAGGCAGCCACGTGGTTCTTTTCCCCATTTCGATCTATGTACTCGCAGCAGCACAGGGGCTCCAATTCAGGTTCTTCCGCTTTGTTTGTCTTCACTGGCTTCATACTGCCCTTCTGTGTCACGATTTCCACCTGTCACCATGAGTGGTAAGAAGCCCTCAGAAGGTAAAGGTGGAAAGAACACAACACATCTTGTAAACACATCCACACCTCTCTCTGATTTTCCGCCAACGCCTGAGAAATCAAAAATGAGAAGAAAGGGGGGAGGGGAGGGGGTGTCTCGTTCTCATCAGGCTTTTCTCTCTCGGCTTGGCCAGACACGGAGCTCTAGGGGCTCCGAGCCGCGTTCACCGCCCCTTCGCACCAAGGCTGGAGCCGTCTGGGCACCAGCCGTTCCCATGGTGACAGCCGACCACACGGCCCCGGAGAGCCAGGGCGCGGGCGGCTGCGCTCACCTGCCGGTGCAGGCTGGGGAGGGCCGAGCGGTCCCCGCCCAAAGCCTGGGCGCAGGTGGAAACTCACCCTCGGGGTTGCGGCCGGCGTTTGCACCCGGCTCGGGGGAGGCCCCCAGGCGCCCGCGCAGCGCTCGGAGTCGCTGTCCAGCCCCACCGCTCCGGCTCCTAGCAGGGCGCCCCTCTCCCGCCTCCGCCGACCGTGAGGACGTGGGAGGGCCGCGAGCGCCGCCCCGCCCCGCCCGAAGAATGACCTTGGAAGGCAAGTTACCTGCGCTCCAGGGCCGAGGTGCAGCTGCAGCCAGAAAGGCCGAGGTGGAGGGGAGAACGGCCGTTTCCTCCCGAGGCGCGGACGCGTCTGCCCAGCTCGGAGCCGGGGGGCTCTCGGTGTGACGGCTGGAGTCTCCTGGACCCCGGCACCGCTCCGCCGCGCCTTCGCCGCCGCCCACCTGTGAGCACAGCCGGCCACGGCCCGGCAGTGCGCCCGCCGCCCCCCTGCCCGCCGGGATCGGCGTGGCAGGTCCGCGCGCGCTTCCGGGTGCCCCGCCTCCGGCGCTGGGGATACCCGCCCGCACGTGCGCCGCCCGCCGCCCCGCGGAGCCCGCCGGTGAGACCCCTCCCCCGGCCCGAGGCCTGACGACCCGAGGACGCGGGGATCGGAGGACCGGAGGACGCGCTCGGGGCGCCGGCGGCGGGACGCAGGGCTGGCCCGGCACCTCCGCCCCGCCCGGCCCCCGTGCGGCCCCGCCGGTGCCTGCGGGCAAGCGGCACGTGGGCGGGGCAAGCCCAAGCCCACGGCCAAGGGAAGTGCCCACGGAAAAACGGGAACCTCGGGAACCCGGAGGATTCCCAAAGTACTGGGGACTTGTGGGTCGGCCAGCCTTCATTCAACGCGGGCAACAGGCTTAGGCGGAGATCTCCGCCGCGAACTGTTACCTAGGTACCGCCCCCAAATTCTCCAGCCCGCCCCTTAAAGGCCTACAGCCGTCCCTGATCTGTTAATTTATAAAGCTTGTTCATTTTCATCATTTCTGGCAAGGAGATTCTACATTAGACCAGCGGGCCTACTAGTACTTTTGTTCCAACAGTCTGCATATTTGAAATGAAATTATCCGAAGAGTAGAGTCCTCTTTGGATTTTATTTTTGCACAAAATGTTAAAAGAGTGTAGGCCCACATACACTCTTTCACTGTAGCAGCGTTTCTAGGTTTTTTTTTTTTTTTTTGGGGGGGGAGGCTTAACAAAAAAAGAAAAACTACAACTCAGACATTTTGGGTTTTATTGATATCAATTTACATAACAGGTTTAAATGCAATTAATTAAATTCTGCATATATACATGTTGAGTCTTAATCTATAAAGCAACTTTGTTAATTTTCTTTGAGGTATATTTATGAAGTACAAGTTTTAAAGAACATCACAAAAATATTCAGCTTGCCACTGATCATTTTTGTGAATTTAACAAAGAACAAGTCTTCAAGTTTAATATCCAGTGACTCTTGCTCACAGCCAGACACTTCATAAATCCCTATTTAAAAAAACCCCAGGTTAAGTACACAGGTACTCTAAGGTAGGTTTGTTGGGAACCACCCAGAGAAATCCATTTTCCTTGTAATACTTTCATTCTCTACAGGCATCTCAAAAATTACTTTAGCAATCTCATGTGGCTTTGGTGACTCTGGGGAAAAAAACATATAACGAAAGGGAAGCGTTGTCCAAAAGTAAGAATATATACAAATTATTCCGCACTATCTTTCCCTTGTTCCAAAGGCATCATATTGAGACATATATGCCTAAAAACTTTTCATGAAAGAGCCAAAGCTTCTGTGTGACTTAGAACTTCAGTCATTGCACTAGTATTAGGACACAGTGGCCCCAAAAGTTTTTATTGAAGAGCTAAAGTTTGTGTCTGGTTATAACTTACCAATTGAAACAAGGCACACACATGAATGAATAAGTGAAGACATATATGACTACTGAACAGTAATCCGCAGATTATTTTCAACTAGGTGGTTCACTTCCACCATGGAAGAGTGCTAAACTGAAGCCTCACTTAGTTCAAGTATTCATTTGATCTGTCACTAAGTGCCCAGATTTTAAAATAACCCTCTAGTTTTTAAAATCAGAGCATGGTTCTTCATTTTGAGTGTTAGCATCCTACATGCCTCCTTTTCGAGAATTTACTCCTCTGCCATTTGAGACATGAAGAGGCAAGATAATATCACCTCTCATAGCTCCTGAAACAACTATATTTTCAAAAAGATACAACATGGCTCAAGAAACTTTCAGTTAATAATTTCCAAGTTGCAGATTCAAAACTTGATTACTGAATTCCCATACTAAAACAGAGATGAAGACATTGAAATATCTACAGTACTTAGAAATGTTATAATATATGCCTGAAACCTGGTCCTTCAAAATTCGTAATGATAGAGATGTTTATTCTTAAATTGTTTTCCTTAGCATCTTGAATGTATCTCAGCTGGGAAGCAGCCTGTTGGACACGTACTGATTCTTTGCTAACAGATAAAGCATCAAACTTCAAACCTCATTGTAAAACTACTCAGTTCGGAGTGTCTCATTTTCTTTTTGTATCATAGAAATTCAAATCCAAGACATATTTCACTGGAAATATTGACTAGAGAATATTTCCACTGGAGAATTCCACTGCTTAGAATTAGGTATAAGAAGTGAAGGAATGGATTGTTAAGGCCATCAGAGACCAGTCATCACATTAATGTTATTAAAAAGAATGTTCGTATTAGAAATACCAATAATGACAAAATATGGAAATGTTCCTGTGACAATTCAAATCCTTCATCCTCTGGTTTTCTTCAAGATGTTTGCTTTTAGTTCCAAGTATCTCTACTTCAGGCCTTGCGATCACTAGCTTTTGACAGTCATGCCAGTCTTGTTCTTGTTTAGTAGATCAAAAGTTCTCTGAAGCATAACGAGTGAGCTCTTTAACTGCAGACAAAATTAATTTTCAAAATCGGATTAAACTTTATCTGATTGTTTTTATGCCAAAAGGTTACGTTTATATATTCAACATAGTTCTGTTTCTACTGATGCCCAGATGAAAGACCGAATTTATAAAACAGCCGGCTGCTTCGGGTACAGGTACGGGTCAGTACGCCTGCTCAGGAGCTCTTCCTGTCTGCAGTGGCCCGCTCTTCTCCCTGTACGGTCCTGCTGCTCATTCTGCCTCCCAGCAGGTGGTTTCCTTAAATGGTTTCTTAAGTGGCAATGGTCTTGCCACTGTCCCCTGAATGACTCGAGTTCCACCTCCAGGCCTTTGTTCACTATTTCCTTCATGCTGTATTCACCCATCTGAAACTCCCCCATCCCCCCCATCCCCATGCATGCAACCTTCCCTCATCATCCTGCCTTTGAACTCCCAAAGCATTACTACTTACTTGACATTTAACTTTCTACTTTTTTTTTTTTATTTTGAGGAGAGTGCACAGGGGAGAGGGAGGGAGGGGGTGGAGAGAGAATCTCAAGCAGGCTTTGCTCCAATGGGGGGTGGGGGGGGGTGTGATTCCCAACCCTGCAATCATGATCTGAGCGGAAACCAAGAGTTAGTTGCTCAACTGACTGAGCCACCCAGGTGCCCCAACTTTGTACATTTTTATAGTTTTTAACAACACACATGGACATCTGATTTTTCTAATCAAATTATAGGCAACTTGAGAGCAAGAATTCTTCTTCTTTGTATTCATTCATTTGTTCATTCAGTAAATGGTAATTGCTTACCTCGTAGATGCTGGGTTTGCACTGAGCTCAGCACTGCATGTACAATGGTGAACCAAATAGGCACCGTCCCTGCGGTCCTGGAGTTGACAGACTAGTCAGGGATACAGGGCTCACACAATGTATTCAATTTCTGACTGGAGGTTTGTAGTGTCATTTTCTGAGATTATGTCAACTAGAAGAGAATTAGGCCTAGCTCAGGATGAAAACTGAAGTCTGCATGATCAACGTGTGGTGGCCTGTTAGCATCCAGGTGAAGATGCCAAGTCAGCAAGTAACCGCGTGAGTCTGGAGCTCAGGGAAGAGTTTAGGATAAGCGAGAAGGATACGGGAATCAATGGCACACGTGGCACAAATTAGGGGAGTGAATGAGGCCACCCGAAGGGAAGGTGAGGAGAAGAGAAGAGAATCTAATGAAGAAAGTCTGGAGCATTGGGCCAGGAACAGGTCAAGTAGAGGAGATAGTTTCAACCAGCAAAAGGTCGTTTTACTTTATGCTAAGCCAAAGAAGCCAGTCACAAAAGACCATATAGTATATGATTCCATTTATATGAAATGTCCAGAGTGGGCAAACCCATAGAAATAAAAAGTAGATTAGTGACTGTAGAAGCTGAGAGAGTT
This sequence comes from Hyaena hyaena, assembly GCF_003009895.1. NCBI lineage: Eukaryota > Metazoa > Chordata > Mammalia > Carnivora > Hyaenidae > Hyaena > Hyaena hyaena. Next base: position 1,122,048 of record NW_024081214.1, on the reverse strand, counting down.
AAAGATGGCGAAAGACTACTAATGGATATAGGGTTTCTTTTGGGGATGATAAAAAATGCTCTGGAATTAGTGGTGATGGTGGTATAACTTTGTGATTATATTAAGAATTCCTTAAAAGGTGAATTTTATAGTATGTCAATTATATCACAATAAAGCTGGGTTTTTATGGTTTTAAAGAAGGCAAGATTAGATACATTGCAAGAAGAGTGGTCAGCTCTGTCAAACACTCATGCTGTAAGATGAAAACTAAAAAAAAAGCTATATTAATTTTAACAGCCAGAGTCTGCCACTGGGGACTTTGGCACAAGCAATATCAGTGGAAAGTGTGGGGAAGAAAACAAGGCAGGAGTGAGCTGAAGAACGACTATAGGCTTAAATACAGGCATCCAATTTTGCTCCGTCCCGAAATCCCACTAAAAGCACAAAAAAAGAGACTCTTTAAAGGCATAAATCCACATGGACAGGGAGAACAGAAAGGCGAAAGCAGCAACATAGCTTTGGAAACAAGAAAGCAGCTGGATGACTAGGAGACCAGAAAAACTAGACTCCTAAGCTAACTGCAGAGAAAGCGGAGAACCAACCAAAGCTACCCTGAAGGATCCTCAAAAGCCTCAGGAATTGACAGGAATCCCTGGAAGTGGGAATAAAGAAGAGGGACTAATGTAATGACTGGATGGCATTTGAGCTCTTCTACTACCTGGTAGAAGTCTACAATTTTATTTTCTGGAGAGGATAGAACGGAGGACCTCTGGTTGACCCAGGGACAATAAGACACCGTTTAGGACAGCAGTGTCGTCCCCAAGATGGAAATTATGTGAAAAAGTGTTGAGACCATCGTCCTCTGCCCTGCCCTCTTCCATCCCTCTACTTTCACTCTGCTCCTAAAATGCTGGCAGCCAGCCTTAATCCTTTGGGTGGAGACTGGAAGACTTTTCTCTATAGAAACTGACCAATCTAAGATGAAAGGCCTAAAGGTGGTGATATCAGCATTTCCCAAACAACAGCCCAACCAGATCTACAGAGAAGTTCAGGAGACACCAGCCCAAACGACATTATAAGCTTAAGAACTTCTGATCTGCACAAGCAGACAACCAAGGACTACAGACATCTACTGAAATCTAACTTTAAGGATAGAAACCAAAATGGGGGAAAAGATCTTGATGGAAAGTGAGTATGGAAGAGTAAGAGGATAAGTTTTTAGCCATTGGTCATAAGATCAGAGAGATGAAGATACTACAGGCATTTAAAAAGATCATAATGCCATAAAAAAAGAAAATGCAGAGAAATCACAGGTCTTTGGAATCAAAAACTTATTACTAACAATTGAAGAAACAATTTTGTGAAGATTGGGTTGAGGAACTCTGAGGAAGCAGAACAAAAAGGCAAAGATGGAAGCTCAAGAGAAAAAGTAAGATTAGACAGCCTGTCCAAAAGAAGGCAGACATCTCAATTTCAGGAGCCGCAGAAAGTCAGAAAAGAGAGTCAGAAACTAAAGGGCATGAGTTTCCAGATTAAAGGATGAGGAACGGTAACAGCCTCAGAATTTTCAACAGCAACACTAGAAGCAGAAAAACAATGGGGCAATGTCTTAAAAGCTCTGAAAGAACATGTTTCCAAGCTAGAGTTCTCCTCCCAGCCAAACTAGTAATCAAGGGGAAGGATGGAGTAAAAAACTTGCACACAAGTTTAAGATGACATCTTAAAATATTTACTTCCATGCCCTCTTCCTTAGGATGCTGCTACAGAATATGCTCCATTAGAAGGAGGGAGTAAACCAGGAAAGCAGAAAACATTGTGGATACGGGAAGCAGAGCAGGTGCTCACCAGGAATCCTCAGGACAGTAGCTGTGGACCTGCAGAGAGGGCCCTGCGGCCGGACAGGGGCCAGTCAGGAGGCTCCACTCACAGAATACTCAAGGTGAACAAAGGTTATGAGAGACTTATAAACCAACAGAGCTTTAGGAGATGAGATACTTATAAATAATATGGTTAACGAATCAACTGCAATAAGACAATTTCAGGAATAAGAAAAGAAAGGACAGAAAAGAAAAAGTAGTCCTGGTTTACTCCATGGCTCAGCCCAGAAGAGCAAACTTTGTCAAAACAAAGTAAACACTAGATAGATACCGATCAAACCCAAAATTGTCACTTCCTTGGGAGGATGGGGGAATCAGAAATGGCAGCAGGAAGAGGTGAAAAAAAAGGAAACAAAACATTTGTCTTCCACAATAGGTCCTATGATCATGTCTAAAACTGAAAAGTCAGGAAGTATCAATACAGCTTATTGTTCATAAATATGGAGGTAAACACCAAAAGAAACTAAAAGAGCTAAAGATGGCTGTGTTTGGGACAGTATATAGTGGGGACTGCTGTTTTTCAGAACAATCCTGGTAGAACAAGTTAACCATGTGAAGAAATGACTTTGGTGACAATAAAACCTTAAAGAAGTGAACGGCTTATGAAGGATAAAGTGGTGACAGCCACCACAGGCAACTGGGAAAGAGCCCAACTGTGAAAGGGCGCAAAGAGAGAGACGGGCAGAGAGAGTAGGATGTGGATGGCGTGGGTGCTTTAATGTAGGAGAGACAAGGCAGGGGCCACGTGCAGACGGGAAAGACCCACTTGAATGAGGGAGACTGAAAATGGGAAGCTTGAGGATGACGGATGGGTGGAGTCTCCCGCGAGCACATGCTGGGACTCTCCTCACAAGCAGAGCCACGCTCTGACAGCCGTGCACAAGCGGACGGGGTGCAGTGATTGGAAGGTCTGTAGATCTGGCTTTAGAAGGAGAGGAAAACTCTCCTTTCTCTTTGAGGCAGAGTCATCAGTTGAGAGTCAGGGAAACAGGAGGCTGAGGAGGAAAAGTGCAAATATGACCCATTCCTACTGAGAACGGGAGGAGAATGGCACCAGGAGCTGTAGAGACCACGCATGTGACAAATGCTGGGGCCTTTAACGCCCCACATGGTATCCTGAGAAATGCTCAATAATTGAACCTTCTAAGAAACCAATGCATAGAAGAAAAGAAGGAAACAAAATATTAATAGTGACTATGTCTGAATGCTAGAACTACAGATTTTCTTCTACCATTCACTTTTTTAATCTTGAAAAGTATGCATATACTATATTATGACGGAAACAGTAATCTTTATTTTTCAAAGGGAATCCTAAGTTTTGGCTCATGGAACTGAGCAGCACGTATTGATGATACTGTCTTCAACAGATAAATGTTTACAGCAAAACATCAGAACAACCTAAATGTTCATTCTTTAATAGAGAACTGGTAAAGTAAGTAACTATGGCACACTTATACAGTTGAATTCTATGCACTTGTTAAGAGGAACTGCTTTGGGGCGCCTGGGTGGCTTAGTCGGTTAAGCGTCCGACTTTCGCTTAGGTCATGATCTCGCAGTTCGTGGGTTCGAGCCCCGCGTCAGGCTCTGTGCTGACTGCCAGCTCAGAGCCTGGAGCCTATTTCAGAGTCTGTGTCTCCCTCTCTCTCTGACCCTCCCCTGCTCATGCTGTCTCTCTCTCTCCTAGAAATAATAAAAATATTAAAAAAAAAAAAAAAGAGGAACTGCTTTATATGCTAATATGGAAGCATCTCCAAGATACATGGTGAACAGATAAAAACAAAATAATAGTATATACAGTGTACTTCTATAAAAAGTTAATATTAAGCATAAATTTTTATGTAGAAGTATCAATAAAAAGGATGAGGTAGATGTATACAGTGGACTTATAAACAACACAGGTTTGAACTGTGAGGGTCCACTCCCATGTGGATTTTTTACAAGACAGTACTGTAAATGTCTTGTAATAACAAGATGATTTAAATGATCTTCTTAATAACATTTTCTTTTCTCTAGCTTACTTTCTTGTAACAATACAGCACATAATACATGTAACATGTAAAATATGCATTAATCGAGGGGCACCTGGATGGCTCAGTCAGTTAAGGGTTCGACTGCAGCTCAGGTCATGATCTCACAGTTTATAGATTTGAGCCCTGTGTCAGGCTCTGTGCTGACAGCTCAGAGCCTGGAGCCTGCTTCAGATTCTGTGTCTCCCTCTCTCTCTTTGCCCCTCCCCTGATCATGATGTCTCTCTCTCAAAAAGAAATCAACATTAAAAAAATTTTTTAAGTAAAATAAAAGTATGTGTTAATCAACTGTGTTATCAGTAAGACTTCTGGTCAATAGTAGCTGTTAGTAGTTAAGTTTTGGGGGAGTCAAAAGCTATATGTGATTTTCTACTGTGCAGTGCTCAGCATCGCTAACTTCAGCATTATTCAAGAGTCCAATGGGGTGCCTGGGTGGCTCAGGTGGTTAAGTGTCCAGCTTCGGCTCAGGTCATGATCTCACAGTCCATGGGTTCGAGCCCCGTGTTGGGGTCTGTGCTGACAGCTCAGAGCCTGGAGCCTGCTTTAGATTCCACATCTCCCTCTCTCTCTGCCCCTCCCCCCTCACTCTCTGTCTCTGTCTCTCAAAATAAAATAAAGATATTAAAAAATGTTTTTTTAAAGAGTCCAATATACATGCTGATATGGAAACATCTTCAAAATAGATTACTAATTGTAAAATGAGAGTATACAATGGTGTGTACAGTATGCTCCCATTTTGGAAAAAAAATACAAGTGACTATACATATAAAATACATACTACAAAAACTGGCAAGGGTAGTTGCCTCTAGGAGGGGAGTTCTTCAAATAATGGTATAGTAAATATTCTCACAGAACCAGAGGAGTAACTGGTTCATACTGGTATGAAAGTACTGAGTACTGTGGCACACAGAGTTGCCTACCTGTTCAAGCATCACGATGGAGTCTCGGAGCACTCCTTTTAAACGATGGGCCTGGTCTTTGTTCTTTTCAATATTCTCTGCTCTTGACAGCATACCAGAGGCTAAACTGAAAAAAAAAAAAAAATCTTAAAAATCAGGGGAATAGCTTCAAATCTTGTCATTTCTAGAAATCATCAGTGCCCTATAAATTTGTAAACAAAGCAAAAAATTTAAAAAAGCTTATGACTATAGTATAGTTAGCAGACCAAAACCTCTAAACTGGAATTCAGTTTTCTGCAGCTACATAATTACTGAAATAATAACAGGTTGAGGGGAAAAAAGACTTACTACAGAGATTTCTCTTCTTGGAGGTGGAGATGGTAAAGGGACTGAGCAGCAGATTCTATCTTTGACAGCTTCAGAAACAGCGTCACGTTCAACAGAACTAGCAACAGCAAACTAGGCAGAGAAAATTGTACCTGGTTAATCCACTCTTATCCAGGCCTAACACATTGCCATGTGCAGAACAGACACGCAAAAACTTTAAAAATGTATGTTGTCCAGACTAGTCTCCAATTACTGTTATTATTTAAACCAGTTATCTCCATTTTATTGTATGAGATAATTACTTTCAGGTAATAAGTGGATGGTGAGGAAAAAGTTAGAAGGTTAACTAGAGTGACAATAAGGTCCTGAAAAAGGCAGATTGGGATTTGTCCCTGAAATCTCTCCTCTCTGGGAGGAGTCCTAGCCAGTGCTGATGTGCAACCACCAGCTTAGAAATCTACCAGGTAAGCTTGAGCGATCTATTTTTGGGTGCTTTCAGCTTAAGCAATTATACCCCCATCATGCTGCACTTCAAAAAGAAAATGAAGATCAATATGAACTTGATCTTACGTAGATGGTCATGTACCTTATTCCCTGTGAAAGCCAAAACAAATTTTTAAAATTACTATTCAGCAAAAATTTCTTCTAGTTAACTTAGACAAAGGAAGTATCAAATCCCAAATATACGTGGATTGCATCATAAATAAAATGTTACATGCTAAATGAATTTACTGTGTTGGGTCTCACAGCAGCATTTCAAGTGAATGGATGCATTTCTTATTACACATATATACAAATATAGGGGGCATCATATCTCTCCCATTTTTTTCTGTTAAAATACTGACCTGCCCTTAAAAATATATAGTATTCATCCTGCCCAGAAGATTTTTTTAAAAATGAAAGCTAAGGTAGGAGGAAGAAAATCAAATCTATGAAATTATTGTGGCACTGAAATGGTATATACATCAACATTTCAACCTCTGACTATAAATTTTCTACATAGTAATACAAAATATCACTAATATTTAATATTCAAAATTCTAATAATTTGCTCTAATAGCGAACCAACTTAAGCAGAATATAAAAACCTCTTGTAAAGCTCAAAGGTATATCAAACATTTTGTATATTCTGAAATCTATAATTAGAAAAAATAGCAAATATAAGAACTTCATTCCACAATATATTCACCAAGAGTGTATCACCCAGTCAGAACCAATTCAATTAAATCTAATGGACTACCTCAATATTCAAATACAGCCATGTAGATAACAGTAGTCTATGACCCTAAAGGGTAAGGATCATTGGTCTAATCAAACAGAGCAAAATAGCACTATTGGGATTTCACCAGCCTGCATATATAAATATTCTCTTTAAATCTATGGAACTTCCAGTTAAAACCTATGATGGTAGAAATAAATCAGATTGATTTTTTCAGAACAAAACATTTATTGAAATGTGTACTTGGTATGCCCTCAGATTTAATAATTCTCCTGAAAATCATATATCAAAAACTGTCAGACTGAAGCATATAAAATTAATGTGTTTGTAGACCAAAATTAGTCAAATAGTGACAATTTCTTTTTTTCTTTTAATTTTTTTTTAATGTTTATTTATTTTTGAGAGAGACAGACAGACAGAGCTGGAACAAGGGAGGAGCAGAGAGAGGGGGAGACACAGAATCTGAAGCAGGCTCCAGGCTCTGAGCTGTCAGCAGAGAGCCCAATGTGGGGCTCAAGGTCATCAACTGCGAGATCACAGCCTGAGCTGAAGTGGTACGCTTAACTGACTGAGCCACCCAGGCCTCCCAAATAGTGGCAGTTCAACACAATAACATACAAGTGCATTCAAATCCTTTTGGAAACTACTAAAAGATAAGTGAAGACACAAGCAAAATAAGCATGCAAAACAAATACTTACAAAACACTCATCACCACAATAAGGGCAGTGTTACAGATTTCCATTTCCTTTTTCTTTCCTGCAGATCATAAACACACACACACAAACCTACATTAGAATAGGATTGTGATTAACACTGGTTAAAATTTAATTTCATTTGAAAAGAAATTTCATTTCTTCATTGGAGAAGAAATTTTGTACATGAATTGTAAAAACAATTTGATATAGGGTGAATTCCCAGCACCCTTTTTTTGATTTCTAATGTCCTAACATGAAACAAATCTACAAAAAGAAAACCTATGTCAGTCTGGCAAATTTGGCCTACACTACAATTAACTTACTCTAAATAAATAAGCAACTCAATGCATCATGTATGATCTCTAGCTAAGTTCCACCTCTGCAAATAATACTTGTGGTGGGTTTATATGCAGTGCTTCCCTCGTTAAATTTTTTAATCATCTTCACCTGTTTTCTGTTGCCCAAACTTTTAAATTCCAAAACTAAAGAGCTTAAATAGTAACTAAGTAAATAGTCACACTAAGATATAAGCCTTAGAAGAGGATTGGATAATGTAGAATGCAAAGGATGACAGTTTTAAGTTCTAAGAGAGAAGGAATAACAGTAGAGGCAAGATGTCTTCAAATTTGAGAATGGGGATAATAACAGTCAAATTCCATCTTTGCAATTTGCTGTGTTGGACCTGACACGTACAGAAGGACTGAAAGCATATGATCAGTTTCGTACTTTTTTTTTTAATGTTTTATTTATTTCTGATAGAGAAAGGGACAGCATGAGCAGCAGAGGGTCAGAGAGTGAGGGAGATACAGAATCTGAAACAGGCTCCAGGCCCTGAGCTGGCTGTGAGCACAGAGCTGACATGGGGCTCAAACCCACAGACCGCGAGATCATAACCTGAGCCGAATTCAGACGCTCAACTGACTGAGCCACCCAGGCGCCCCAGTTTAGTACTTTCAAGGGCAGAAGTCACATGTCTGTAAATGCTAGGTAGAAAGTTAACGAGTGAACCAGCCAGCAGCCAGGGACAGTGGTGGGGACTGGTGAATGGGGGCACATGCTCTGTCTAATGGCACATCTTCTATGAAGTTTCACTGTTGCTGTGAAGGTATTTGGGTCCAGAGCTGTCAGATGTGAGTTTTTACATAAAAACATCCACCTTTTAAAATATCAGGTGGGCCAAATAAAATACATCTATTGGCCATATGCCTGGCATTTTTCAATTGCTTCTTTACACTGACACATTAGTTATACTGAAGGAACTTGAGTTTGATAAACATTAGAAAAGGAGAGAAAAAAGGGAAACCTCCTAACATGCTCTACAAACGAGACACACTCTGCTTCATATAAGTAAACTAAAATCTTCCATCTGTTTACTACATAACAGCTACCTGAAATATCCCCTTTGGCATCCAAGCCCACATCTCCAGAAGAGCGCTGAGAAGAAAGTTTAGGAACCGTTTCTGCTGTTCGGTTGAATGTTCGCCTTCTCCTTCGTAAGCCACTAAGTTTTCCAGTGTCTTCAATGGACTGATTTAACACAGATTCTTCCATTAATAAGTCTGATTCTAAGAAGGAAAAAAAAAATCTTTAGACAGCAGAGAAACCTTCTTGACTAGAAGATGTGAGGATGGGGAAGGGGTTGTTTTGTTTTCAGTTTTGTTTTTAATTGTTTTAATTGCTTTATTTATTTTGAAAGAGACAGAGACAGAGTGTGAGCAGGGGAAGAGCAGAGAGAGAGAGGGAGACATAGAATCCAAAGCAGGCTCCAGCACAGAGCCCAGTGCAGGGCTTGAACTCACGAACCACGAGATCATGAATCTGAGCAAAAGTCAGACACTTAACTGACTGAGCTACCCAGGTGCCCCATCAGTTTGTTTTTCTAAGCCTTGGTAACTTTCTTTAACTATTACTTAGGTTCTTATGGCCTAGATTCAAACCTTACTATTAATAAAAAGGTTTGGAGGGTAAAGTGATCCTATAATGAGGCTTCACTATTCTAGGAAGAATGAACTGTATTAATAAATGATGGGATCATCAGAGCAAATTCGCCATGTGCTATATCAAATATTAACATAATGATTTCAGTTATAGAAACAACAGTCTAGCCACTTACACTGGATCATTAGAAAGATTTCCAAGAAAGATTGTGGTATTGGATTGTCAATATCAAAGGAAGGAGGAGAATATAATAGTTCTAGTTTATAAACGAGGGTTTGCAAAAAAAAAAAAAAAGTAAGTACTGGCAAGAAAAATCTGCAAACAACCTAAAAACCTCATTTTTGTTTCGACCTTTCCTTCTCCAGATTTTTTATTAGAAGCTCATTATCCAGTGGTCAAACTAATTTTTGAATTTCATTTTTTTTTTTTTTTTGCTCTTGATTAGGAGCTTAATAATGAATAGCCAAGAGAGAAGACCAGGAAAAATAATCAACAAACTAGATAATCGAGCCTTAATTTACCCTGAGCTGACTGACCCCCAGCTTTTCTTTAACCAGAATTAATTATGTTCATGTATAAAGATGTATTTTTTTCATGTTTTATTTTAAGGAATACCCAAACCAAACGACTATATCACTTCCTCCATTTTAGTGCCCACCTCCACCAAGTCCATACATGTATGTGTTACCATTGCTATTTGGCCTGCATAAACCAGGGAGGCTGCACTGATAAGGATTGTGGGGTGGAGGTGGGGCCACCAAGGAACACAAGTGCATATTTGTGATAAGTTATGCAGTGTATCACTAGTCAGCCTTCTTGGCTCCTTGCAGGGAGTGTGACAGCCCCTAACTGTGTGACCTTGGGCAAGTCACTTAACCTGTTTCCGTATTTATTCTTTAGTAAAATGGAAAAAAAAATAATAGTACCTATCGCACAGTGTTGTAATGGGTTGATGTTTATAAAGCATACAGAACATATCTGGCATATAATAAGCATAATATGAGTGTATGTTAGACCAGTGAAAATTAAAAGTTTCCAAATTCCAAGTGGGGTAATTAGGACCCCTTAGTGGGAGTCAATTCAACATCATCCGCCATGAATCCAAATGAGGAATCAATCTGTTTTGATTGATAAATCAAGTAATAGATAAATCAAGTAATTTACAAACCAAGCTGTTTGAAAGAGTCCTCCAATGAACTCCAGGAATTCTTTTCAATTAGAGATTTGATAATTCCCCATGGTTGTTTTCTGTATTTCAAATCTGTAGAAACTCTAATAAAATAAGGAGGAAAAAAGTTTACCTCAAGGAAAGAATTTAGTTCTATTATAGTTCTATCTATAATCTAAATGTAAGATTATATCCACTGGAAAGCCAAAGGAAGTCATTAAGACTATGAAAGAAAATTTATTCACTGATGACTACTTGTTAAAAAATTACCATGCTGCTAATAATTTCATGAAATTTTCCTTCTAAGTAATTGGCATTTTATTCTTTCCGTCCTCTAGCCCTGAATGTTCTTTACTTAAATAGCAATAAAGGCTCAAGATAAATTCTAAATTTTCTAAATGCCTTGTATAAAAAAATCTCTAGTGGTCATAAATGAGAAGAAAGTAACTACATTAACCTAGACCAGGCAAAGCACATGGTGGCCCATCACTATCTTCCAACATTTTTTATTTCCCATTGCAGCAATGTGCTCACCATGTGCTCCTCAAGAACTCACAGCTGCCTTGACATTGAACAGAGTCCTTTGACTAGTTCTGGCCACTGGACGGTGAACGCAGTTCTACAGCTCTCTTCTCCTATAGCAACTGAAACAACACATATTCTGGATGGTGCAGCTACAGAATATCAGTGTTCATCGGCTTGTGTCCTTGAGTAAGGAGCCCCACCCCTCTGCTGACCACTGGTGGACATAGAATTTGAGCAAGAAACAAGTGGCCTTGTCTAAGGCCACTACTAAGATTTTAGGATTGATATGCTCCAGAATAAAATCTTACCTACCCTGACTAAAACATTCACTTACAATAGCTCACCTCAGCCGGCATTTCTGTTTTGAGGATCGGATGATATGGTATCTATTCAGGGTATAGAAATAATCATGGTAGGGAACATCATGTGTCAGTACTTCTGAATCTACCAAATAAAATTGTGCTTCCCGACTTTCTTTATACAGTGTCTGTCAAAATAAGATTAAACATATTTTTGCATGTTCAAGTTTAATATATCAAATTCCTTGCCAATTTAGAACACATATACTAGAATTCCTTCTCACAAATTACAAAAGACACGAGAAGAGCCAGAAGAACCTCCATGTTGGCCATGCAATATATGAATTGAGAAGATGGGACCTGCAGAAATAGTATTTGTTGCCTCTCTGTCATTTCATTGTACAATTATTTTTTAATTTCTTTTAGGTATGAGGAGGAGAGTCTCTTGTGTGTGTTATTAGTTTATAAAGATTTTGAAGTGTTCCTGATTAGGGGAACAATTCAAAATTCAAATTGAATGAAGCGAGGACCAACCCATAAATACCTAAAAATTTAACAATCATACTTCAACAAAAAGCACAGGAAGGGGACAACCAAAGAAAACAGGATTTCTTTAAACAGGATTTGGAGTGGTTACTGGCCAAACTTTCCTCATTTTAACTGTACCCTTTCTACCTATCCTGTAACAGGATACATTGTCAAAGATTCCTCAATATCAAAACACCAAACTTTTCTTTTTTTTTTCTTCCTTAAATAGTTTATTGTCAAGTTGGTTTACATATAACACCCAGTGCTCATCCCAACAAGTGGCCTCCTCCATGCCCATCATTCCTCTTCCCCCTTCCCCACCCATCTCAGCCCTCAGTTTGTTCTCAGCGTTCAAGCATCTCTTATGGTTTGCCTCCCTCCCTCTTCCAACTATTTTTCCCCTTCTTCTCCTGCATCATCCTCCGTTAACTTCCTCCTAATCCACCTATATGTGCAAACATTTGAATACCAAACTTTTCTTAAATAAGTCCTTTTAAACACTGGACCAAAACCATAATAGCATAACTAATTCACATGTTAAGATATTTTCTAACTATTTGCAGAACAGATACTCTATACTTCAACACAAACTGGTCAAACACAAACTCTACTATAAAGACAGTGCCATACTGGCCATTGAGTAGAACACTGAATATCTTATCATCTCTTCCCATACATCACAGCACCCCTCTAGTTATTTGGCTATAACTCTTGACATGATCCCATATATCAGATTCCAGTAGTGTTCTTTATTAAACCACTTATTATGAAAAAGTAAAAACATACACAAGAGTAAAACTGAGGTATAATGAACCCTCATAAACTCATTAACCAGCTTCAACAATGTTAACTCTTGCCCAGGCCTGCTTTATCTGTACCCCATCCCCACATTTCATCCCTCTATCACCATGCTCTGCCTGGCTAGATTACTTTTAAAGGATACCCCAGACATCAGAATAATTTTATTCATAAATATGCCAGTGTATCTATTTTTTCAGTGTGTCTCTTTAAAAGATATTCTATTCTTTAAAATATAGCTACAATCCCATTAGTACATGTAAAAAATTAGTAATTCCTTAAATCTCCTAAATATATTTTTAGTTGGTTTGTTTGAATTAGGTTTGATTGATCTGGTTGATATGCCTCTTCAGTCTTTTTTAATCTGTAACAGTTCCTCCTCCCTTTATTTTTTTGCCATTTATTTCTTAAAATTGTCTTGTAAACTGGTGACTATGACAGGCTTCTCTCTTCCCACATATATGATTCTTTTGGAATACTGATGGAGTAAACGTACCTGCTTTTCAGTGGCAGTGGTACACTTTCCAATAAGTGGATTATTAAGGACTATAGTGTAGGTCATGGTTCTCAGCTGATCACCTCCAGGTTCTACTTTCCAAGGGGTGGACACTACATCTAATCACAGCAAACGTAAAGAGTTATTTCTAGAACTCTGAAGAGTATGACTTGAAATGGAATCAGAGGCAGGGTTTTTTAAAGTATAATTAACATACAGTATTGTATTAGTTTCAGATATACAATATGATTTAACAGTTCTATACTTTACCCAGTGCTCTTCATGGTAAATGTACTCTTAATCCCTTTCACCTATTTCACCCATGTCCCCATACACCTCCCCTCCAGTGACCACCAGCTTGTTCTCTGTATTTGAGTCTGTTGTTTTGGTCTCCTCTGTTGTTTTTTCTTTCGTTTTCTTAAATTCCACATATAAGGCATTTAAGAAATTCCTCTGTCTTATTTCACTTTGCATTAATACCCTCCAAGTCCATCCATGTTGTTGGAAATGGTAAAATCCCATTCCTTTTTTATGGCTGGGTAATATTCCATTATATCTATCTATATCTATGTATCTACCTATTGATCTATATCTATATTTATAGATATCTCTCTATATATATGTATGTATATGTATACACACATACACACACCACCACAACCACCACCTCTTCTTTATCCATTTATCTGTTGATGGACACCTTGGTTACTTCCATATCTTTGCTATCGTAAATAATGCTGCAATGAACACAGGGGTGCATGTATATTTTTGAATTACTGTTTTCATTTTTTTGGGTAAGAATCTAGTAGTGGAATTACTGGATCAATGGTAATTCTATTTTTAATTTTTTGAGGAACCTCCATACTGTTTCCCATAGTGGCTGCACCAGTTTGCACTCCCACCAATAGTGTACAAGAGTTCCTTTTTCTCCACATCCTCACCAACACTTGTTACTTCTTGTGTTTTTGATTCTAGCCATTCTGATAGGTGTGAGGTGGTATTTCATTGTGGTTTTGATTTGCATTTCCCTGATGACTAATGGAAAGAAGTAGTTTTTAAGCATTTAAAATTTTATTTTTGACCAGTCCTAACATGCTTTTGACAGTGGTATCATTTTGACATTAAAGAATAGTAAAATTAAATGTAAGGCCCTCTTCTGTTATGTGACATATTCTCTATCTTTGATCCATTCACTTCTAAATTGTTGTCTATTAATACACTTTTTTTCTTTTCTTAAGAAAAAATAAAAGTTGTTTCATCTGTAGGCTTCATTTTAAAGTCCCCAGTACCTATGAAGAGAAATAATGGCACCAGCCTTATTAAATACAAACAGAACAACACTTTAAGATTCCTAGCATGGAGGAAAAAACCTTGAAAGACATTTGCCATTAAGCAACAATAAGTCCTTGATCCCAACTTGTGGAAAAATCATGTTAATAAGAAATCATGTAATGAGAAATCATGTAATGTTAATGGCTTATCTGTCAAAATCTTTAATCAAGAAGGGGGCTATAGAATATAATGATATAACTTTTTCCAAGTTAAGAAAGCTATAGGATAATTTCTCTGTGTTAATGGCAAGATCTTGTTTAAAATCCTCTCTTATTTGCCCAATAACTACACAGTAAGTAAAAACATACTTTGAGCAGAAATATATTTTTAGGACCTAACACAGGTCATTTAACAAGGCAAAGACTAGGAATGTATAGGTAACAGCATCATGAACTCTTTTTCAAAGATCTGACTAAATCACCGAATACTGTTAGCACAAATGGACTTATTTAGGCAGTTAGTAGACTTGACTGCTATTTGTCAACATCTTAAAATACAGAAGCCTTATCTAATCCACTACCCATTACCAAAAAAAGAAGCAATGATTTGTGCTATAGACAATTTTACTCAACTTCTTTCATAAAGCTAGGCCCTGAGATTTTTTGAGGGACCCTGAAGCTGCATTTTCAGTATGTAGAAAAATCTTACAACTAAAATAAAAAGGCAGCATTACATACTATAGAATCTACCATACAGAATAAAAATTCTGTAACTATAACTATATATGTATATATAGTTATTTAGTTATTTTTAATAATCTCTACACCCAACACGGAGCTTGAACTCATGACCCTGAGATCAAGAGTTGCATGTTCTTCCAACTGAGCCAGCCAGGCATCCCCACCATACAGAATTTGCTGTAAAAAATAATTCATTTAATTGTACATGAAAGAGGAAACAAAATTTATTCCAAAATACTTTTCAAAAGATTACTTTGGTCATATGTCAGTCTGTATCAGAAAAATTATACAAATAATCCATTGTTAATTAGCAACAGAATTTTAAGATATCATTGGATTCTGCTGTTAAAACTACACACTATTCAACAAAGCAACTATTAACAAGGGTAAAAGTATGTCTTCCACTTGTATCGTCACCAGTGTCACCAGCAATCCTACTGAATATCATGTACCAGAACATAGTTAACAACATTTTGGACTAGTCAAGCCCCACAATACTTAAGTAAAGCTCATCATTATATAAAAAATCAGGGATGAAATTATTTTTAAAATACAACAATATACAAAGGACACATCAACCATTTTGATATACTGAGTTAAAGTAATAAAATGCAGGAACTGCAGAATTCTGTATGAATCTTTTGATGTAATAAAGTGGTAAAATTGGTAAGTCTTCACACCCATTAGGATGGATGTTATCACAAAAACTGAAAATAACAAGGGCTGGCAAGGATATGAAGAAATTGGAATGTTTATGCATTGCTAAGAGTAATATAAAATGTTGCAGCCATTCTGGGGGGAATGTAAAATGATGTAGCCATTATGGAAAACATTATGGCCATTCCTCAAAAAAGCTAACCACAGTGTTACCTTATGATCCAGTAAGACCACTTGTAGATATATACCCAAAGGAATTGAAAGCAAGGACTCAAACAGACATTTGTTCATCAGTGTTCACAGTAGCATTATTCACAATAACTAAAAAGTAGAAACAACTCAAAACTCCATCAATGGATATGAATGGATAAACAAAATGTGTATATACATACAGGAGTGGTACCCAGCCTGAAAAAAGGAATGAAATTCTGACACATGGATAAACCCTGAAGACATCCTAAGTGAAATAAGCCAGACACAAAGGGACAAATACTGTATGACTCACTTATTTGAGGTACCTAAACTAGTCAAATTCATAGAGACAGAAAGTAGAACGGTGGCCATCAGCAGCTGGGTAAAGGAGAAATGAAGATTTATTGTACTGAGTTGCAGTTTGGGAAGATGAAAAAGTTCTGAAGAAGGATGGTGGTGATGGTTGTACAATGCGAATGTGCTTAATGCTCTTGAAATGAACGCTTAAAAATGGTTAAAATAGTCTATGTTATGCTATGTACATTTAACCACCATAAAAAAATGGTGCCTCTTGGGAATGGCTATATGAGTTTTTATTATACTATTCATGCAACTTGTCAGAGGGTTTGCAATTTTCAAAATTTAAAAGTTGAATAAAAAGACTTAAAACTGAGTTTTGAGTTACAAAAGCAGTGTCACACAACTGTTAACATTATCAAGCTTATCATTTTAAACTACCTGATGATTTAAAAAAAAATCAAGTGGTGCTGAAATTTTAGTTTAGTGCCAAAATTAGGTTAAATCCATAAATAACTGACTATACAAAAATCTTTCCATTAAAAAAGAAACATGTCTTAGTATTTTTAAAAAGAAGCCTTTGAAACCCATTCTCAAGTAATAGAACTTTGATTACCAGGTAACAAGGTCAGAAGATAGCAAAATGGTGTACGATCATAAGCAGATTACCTCTTTGGGGGCAAAACTTCTGATGAATTGTAAGTAAACAGCACCATTCCTACTACTGTCTACTCTTGTAATGAGCCAGAAGTCTTTGCTTCCAAAAGCCATTTATAACATCAGATAACAAATACAGTCATCCATATTGAAGCTAGATAAATATCAGTCACCTGATACAGTTGTGAGTCGAAGAACAAACTTCATTCAGTACCAACATAGAATAACATGCTAGTTCCATGGTCTTTACAGCCATAAACATGGCAGGGCAATATCAACAAGCATCATCTTAGAAAATTAAGAAAAATAACATATCCAACTCTTTCAAAATATCAGGTTCTCCAGGTAGATGTAAATAGCAAGAAAATACAAAATAGAAATAGAAGAGATATAGTCAAATATAAGCTACTGAGTGAAGAGGAAAATTTATATTCCTCAGGTATTCCACATTTTTAAAACTAGAAGAACAGAAAAAAATGTTTTTTTAAAACATAAAGTTCTTAACATAATTGTAAGACTCAATAGCTATCAATTAGAAATCACTTTGCCATACTACTCTGAATAATAAGAAAAAAGTACTTTTGTATCAGAATCCACATCAATGATATAACCTGTGAATACAGTTATGACTACATAGAAGTTTGAAATAAAAGAATAATATCTAATGTTTAATAAAGTGGCTCATTTATAAACTATTTAAAACTGCCTATAGAATAAATTTCTCTGACTCTATCAAATGACTCGACTTACATGAATCTCTGTTGCTGTTTTATGTTACATAGCAATCTAAACCATGTGCTCCCAAAATTTACAAAATATTTTTGAATATTTAGGATAAGTTCAGTTTCAAACTATAAGCTTATTTGAGATGTTTACCAAAATAGAACTTTTAACACATAATCAGTGAAATCCTTTTTATGAGTATAACTAATTTCCTAACCGGAAATTTTTTTCTTTTTTTGGTATTTTCATTGAGATATACCATAGCCACTGCAATCTCAAGTGTATATATAGCTCCATGAATTTGCACAAATAAAGCGCACATGTGTACCAGATCAAGATAGACTTTACCAATATCTTTTGAACTATATAAAGAAATCATAGTATGTACTCTTTTGTGTTCTTTTGCTTAACATTAAATCTGTGAGATTTCCTGATACTGTTACAAGTAGCAGCAATTTTTTTTTCATTGCTAGCATAGTAATCTTTTGTGTGAACATACACAATTTGTTTATCCATTCTGTTACTGCTGGGTATTTGGGCTGTTTTGTTTTGCAACCATTATTAATAATGCTGCTATGAACACTGTAGTATGTAACTTTCAGAGTACACAGGTACCCATTTCTAAAGGATACATAACTTATAGTAAAATTGGTGAGTCATAGAGACTTTTTATGTTCAGCTTACTGCCAAACCATTTTGCAAAGTGATTGTACCAATTTAACAGAGGACCTGACAGAGCATGTCTAGTAGAATCCAATTGTTCTGCAATGGAATCCTTTTAAATGAAGTTCAAATAACTGAACTGCTACATTAATAAATAAATAGGGTTTCAGTTTTCAAAGGGTTTGAACTTCATTGTAGGTAGGATGTGACTAACTGAACAATTATACTGCTTATATGTAAATTTAACCAAAATGCTTAAATACTAGTTTATCTATCACCAAAATAAAATTGAAGTCTAATTTTTCCCCCTGACAACATCAACTAATTTATATAGGCTCAACTCTTAAAGGATAATAAAATTCTCCCAAATTTGTCATTAGATAAACACAAAACAAACCTATTATATTTCTAGAACTGGCAAATCTCTGCATAAAGCTTGAATTGGTGAAGAGCAATTGAAACATTCTCTCAGCACTGATATGAAAAACACGGTTGATATAAAGTCTTCCATGAAGATCTTTCTCAGGAATATTTTCTGGGGAAACAACAACAAAAAGAAAAACAGGACTGAAAGAGAAGAAATTAAGGAATGGTAATTTCAAGATTCTGTTTTGCTTGTTTTGGCACAAAATGATTTTTAAATATGATTACAATGATCAGCACATCCCAAAACGCTATTAAAACACTAAATTGGCATTATATACATATATACTGTATATAACTATACATAATATATATTTAATCAAACTAATATGATCAGTATTTCAGTCATCAAAACACTATAGATATAAAAATATTTAATTTGAACGATATAAACTCTTGTACTTTATAAGAGTATTTCAAAAGTCACAAGGTTAATAATAGGATATATAGAGGTGTATCTACCACAGCTATTAGCAGGTCCTATTTCTGAATGGTCACACATTCAGCAAATATTAAGTCATGAGTGACTCTAATATCTGCTGCACTCACCAACTTGGTAGCCTGAATAACGTTTCCAACCTGACTTAAAGTTGCCTGCCCCAAGACAAGTACCAATGTATCCACAACCTATTCTCAATACCACACATTAAAAGAACTAAGAAATCCTTCTGAAAAGTATTCATCAAAGCTAAATAATGCCCAGTGGAATATTTAATTTTTCTGGGAATCTAGTAATGATAATGATGTTGAAAACTACTGGTAGCAAATGAAGAAGCAATATCTGCTTACTTCTCCTTGTATTTCCTGGAAATATTATATAAAATAGTCCATGCTTATATGGTGCTTACTATGTATCAGGCATTGTACTAAGCACCTTACAAGCACCCATTTATCTTATCCTCGAAGCAATCCTGTGAGATAGGTGGTATTATCATCATCTTCATTGTATAGATGAAGAAACTGAGTCACTGAAAGAGACTGCCAAAGCTCCATGACTAGTGAGTGACTGAAATGGAATTCGGATTCACTACAGCTCCAGGGCAACACAAACTTAACCTCTAATTTAAAAAAAAAAAAAAAAAAAAAAGACAGCTAGGAATAAGAATCAGGTAAAGGAAATAGAGTAAAGCAATCCAATATGAAATTTTAATGATTTCAGGACTAGGATTATTTATTATTTCAATGATGATGCTCCACCAATACAGAATAAAAACTGACAAAACCAACTCCCCCCACCCCCCCGCCGTGTTACAGATATCATACTCTAAGAACTATTTGTGTAGGACATCAGTCAGTATTAAGCCATGGAAAGCAATCTGGTCAAGCAAAAGGCAGTAGTCTAAGAATCAGAAAAATTCTTCTAGCTCTGCCTTCACCCCAACTATTCTTTATTCTCCCTCATCAGATGATTTGTGTTTCTCTATTTTGCTACAGGTGCAAAGAACTTAGGGATATCAGGCAGATATTGATTTACCTTCTCCCTGCAACAATACTTTGTGTAGGCAAAAGCTAATCACAGCAATTTCAAATAATGGCTCCTTCAGTAGAGAAATAAATCACTGAAACTAGGTAATGTGCTAAGGTTTTCTGAGATAACTTCCCAATTAGGCTTGAGAAATAACCTTTTCTGAAATAGAAGTAATATATATATGTTCATTGTAAAACTAAATCCATATATACAAAGAAAACAAGTATAGGTGATTCTATTAATCTTGTTCATTTCCTTCATGAACTTATCCCGAATTGTAATTTTTATCTTTACTGGCCTGTTGATTTATGCAATGCCTCTCTCCTGCATAAGACTCTAAGTTCCATCTGCGTAGGGACCATGTCAATTTTAAACATCTATATACATTATGTATTTGCCACATAATAAGTGTTAAATAACTATTTTTGAATGAATGACTATTGAAAATGCTTTTTAAAAAGTATCTTAAGGTCAATTTTTATTCATGGGATTTCCATTTTGCAACCATATTTTTTAACTTTTTATTTTGGAATAATTTTAGATTTACAATTAAGGAAGCTGGGTGTTATTGTTACCCTTTCCCTAAAGTGTCCTTTTTTTGTACAAGGAACTAATCAAAATACCACATTGCATGTCACTGTTTGATCTCCCTCGTCTCCTCCAGTTGTGTCAGTCCCTCACTCTTTCCTTGTTTTTTAATGGTCTTACACACTTGAAGAACTCTGGTCAGTTATTTTGTAGAATGTCTTTCAATTTGTGTTCATTTGTTTTTTCACAATTAGACTGGGGTTGTGGATTTGGGGAAGAATACCCACGAAGGTGAAGTGCCCTTCTCATCAAACTCAGGGAATCCAGGGTATCAGTATGATTTATGATAATGGGAGCCTTGATCATTTGGTTAAGGTGGTGTCTGGCAGGTTCCTCCACTGTAAAGTTACCATTTTTGCCTTTCCATATTCTGTTTGTTAGAAATGCTCACTAACTAAGTTCCGCCCATGGTCGGAAGAGGGGGAGAATTAAGCTCCACTTCCTAGAAGGGCGAGTATGTATGTATAGTATTCAAAAGGCTGTAAGGAAGACTTGTGCTTTCTCCCCCATTTACATATTTATTTGATCATTTGTATCAGTATGGACTCATGAATAGCTATTTTATACTTTAGGTTATAATCCAATACTATCATATTTATTTTGTTCCTCAATTTTTTTTTTTTTTACTTTGGCCATTAAGAACTCTTTCAGGCTGATTCCTATGCCCTTTTGATGTGCTTCTTTTTTTTTTTCTTTTGAAGTGTTTATCTCTGGCCCTATAAGAAACTCCAGCCTCATTTTCCATATTCCCCATCTCAGCCCTAGAAGCAGTCATTTCTCTAAGGAGCTCTTAAACTGTAATTTTTCAAAAGTAAGTTTCTTGTTCATGTTTATGAAGGAAACAAATTACACTCACATAAACATTTCAATACGTTTTCATATTTCATTTAAACTCCATTATTAGATCAATTGTTCTATATTACGACTAATAAAATGGAATTTGTGGCATTACTAGTGGAACTTAATAACACCTTTGATATGGAAATTAATTCAAGGAAGTAAGAACATGAAATAAACTATTTCCATCTGGGATTATTTATTTATGACATTCATAGCATCACCAGTGATCCTGCGGTGGCATATGAGGCTGGCAAGTGGCATTTCAAGTAGGAAAAGCAACACCACTCAACCCGAGAGCAGGTTACTCTTTCCAATGAAGAACAAATATTTCTTGAATTGAAAATCTTCAAACTTATCAATTTGAAAGTGGCCAGTGGAAATGATGGGAAAAGTGAGTCAGATAAATAAATATGAGAAGGACATGGGCATGAATAAACTAAAGCCATATGTTAACAGTGTTTTGAGAGTTCATGAAAAATGTACAAGGTAGGTGTGCAAGAAAAGCGGATGATTTGGAGTTTGAGTAACTAATGACACACAATTTGTTCTATCCTGTATCTTCTTAAAAACTGGTGACCTGCTGTCTTCTTGACATAGTTTGAAGGCTTTCTTTACATGTGAAAAAACAAGTTCAATTTGAGAGTATTGTTCAAAAGCCTGACTCAGGTAACAATGTCAGGGTTACCTGGTTTAGTCTCATGGCCCTTCCCTGATGTGCTAGACTATTTTCACGGCTTTTTCTGTGCTTTCCCCAGAGGCCTACTTGTCCTCACCTTTATTAATAAGCATCACCTGATATTTGATTCCTACTTTTCTTTGCATGAGTTTCCAATTCATCTTGTTCTGTCAGCTCTAGACCATGGATTTTAATTTTGCTATTTTTATGTACCATTCCTCCAGCATAATCTTTGCCTTGCTTAGCTCCCATTCTCAACATAAGTGACTTTGGTTAGGGCACCCTATCACACCAAGTTCTAATCCCAGCAATTAAATTTTCTTATAGTTTTTATTTATTTTTGAAACAGAGAGAGACAAAGCATGAGCGGGGGAGGGGCAGAGAGAGAGGGAGAAACAGAATCCAAAACAGGCTCCAGGCTCTGAGCTGCCAGCACAGAACCCAACGCAGGGCTTGAACCCATGAACTGTGAGATCATGACCTGAGCCGAAGTCGGACACTTAACTGACTGAACCACCCAGGCGCCCCTCACCCCAGCAATTAAAACTAAACTTAATTCTGTCATGACACAGCCCAGGTGTCTCATGCCATCAGCCAGTTTGTCAGCTTCCATTCAAAGCTTTACCTCCTGGGGCAGATGTTTCACAGACTATCCATGACATGATAGGGCAGGGCAGGTGAAAGAAGTAAATCCTGACAGCAAAAGAAATATTATTTTGGCAGAAAATACAGCCACAATTTCCTTACACTTGTACATGTGGATACATTGTGTCAACTCATCTTCATCTGCCAGGAAGCTCCTAGCACCTTCACAAATTCTCTGAACCTTTACCCAAAACTGAGCAGGTGGTTAATAAGCTGCGGAAAGCCTATCAGCAATAGCACTCTAGATAAACAAGTTCTTCTACAGCTTCTTCTGTGAAGTATTATATATTGAATTTTTAAGTTCATATGTGGTTTAAAAGATTAAAACACAATGCTCAGCATCTGGTTCAGAAGGTGGCAGCCCAGAGCCCATTTCTAGAAGTACAGAAATATCCCTAACAAGGCTCCTTTCAATCTTGGTGGGTTCTAAACTGCCTACCATAGAGTAAGAACATTTAAAAGAGAACCAGTCGAAGCAGATTCTAGGCTAACTTTTCCTATATGGGATTCAGTTAAACTCCACATCAAAGGGAGCATAATAGTTGTTTCAGGTCCCTCTGTAAGATATCTCATGAGGATACATGAGTCTAGAGGGAGTCTCTCCTTCAAAATGGTCCAGTTCCCCCCTCCCAAAGATTACAATTTATAGATAGCAGAAGAGAGAAAAAAGGGAAATCCTCTCATTTTCTCATTCAGCCTACTCACAATGGTCGATCAAAATACTATAATTTTAAATAAAATGTCTGGTTTAAAATAATCTGCCATCTACTTAACTCTCTGTAAATCCACACACAGATTTCCTGGGATGGTTTTCTTCTTTTGACCTTTCTTATTTTCCCCACTAAACTGACTTCAAATATCCTCATAACCTCACAACTTCCAGAAAATAAAAAATAGATTCATTATAATACCCACTTAGTATGTACGATAAGCCTGAAATTTTGAAATCTACTTAGGGGAAGGAACAGAAGTACTTGACTTGTTATCTAATGATAATCTAATAAGGAGAAAGTCATCACATGCACCTTAAAGAAAACCTCCACAAAGGAAAGCTAAATGTTACATGTAAGGTCTTACTGCTGTAAAACCAGTCTTTAAAGGGACATCAGCAAAGAGGAAATGTGATCAGGGCTGACATGCAATATAGCAACTGCGCTGCTGTTATTCTCTATTTCTAGATATGAACACAGTTTATACGAGATATAATATTTTCCGTTATGTAACTTATCATTAATGTTACTTTTACAGGATCAATAAAGCTTCTTTCTGAGGACCATTCTTATAAAAGAGCAGGTTAAAGAAAAGGGGGGAAAAAATCCTGTTTGGGTGTCACTTACCTATGTGGCCACTGGGTGCCAGAGTAGATCTTCCTAAAGTCACAGTTCAGCCAGGCAGATTACTAATTCACACATACTGCAGTATATCAGTATATCAGTATATCAGAGCATGAATGGTAAGGGCACTAAGAGAGTCTAGTCATTCATGGAGCTCAGTCTTCCTAAAAAACTCTCAACTGTATTTTCAAAAGAACTCAACAACTGTCCAAATGCATTCTATTATTTTTAGGAACTACTATGTTTTTAGTTATGTTTTTAAGATCATGGATTTAGTTTTCATTAAAGATACTTACAACAGCATTCCCAAATCAAATTCTAACTTGATTTGGATTTTGGTTTTCAAAGAGTGGGTCTTGGTTTGCTTTTGGATTTGGATTTGATTTTAGATTTGACTTGGATTTAGTTTTGGTTTTCATGATTTGGTTTTCATGTACAGTAAAAGGCTTCAGGAAATCCCACACCAGGTCTAATCTGAAATAGTAACTGAAGTAGCAAATACAGTCATGTCCTACAGACCCAAACTACTCTAGTATACCCATTCCCAATATTCTGAGCATTGCCAGATAGAAAGCAGATACAGCAAAATCCACTGACATTGTTCTCTTTCCTGAAATTACAAAGTAGTCACTACTCAGTATCTTTCACAATGTCTCCCTACTGCCTTCAGATGTCAACTTTACAATTTTAAAAAAAAGGTTTATTAAAATGTCCACTTAACAAGTATGATAAGCTCTAGGTTTTCAGTATTAACTTAGGGAAAGTAGAACATGATTTTCTATAAAATTTCCTTTAAGCACCTGGGTTTATTTTTATTATATTCTCCACTTTTGCATCTCTCTCTCTTTCTTTTTCCTTCCTTTTTTTTTTTTTTTTTTTTGGTAGTTAAAAGAAAGTACAATCTATGGTGTCTATAACACCATGCAGATTTTTATTCAGGTTTGCTTTTCCATTGCTACTGCTCCATCTCCATTGACTTAAGGCTTAGAATTTTAAAAGCTAAATGTGATGGAGATCTTCACAACCCAGGCTTCTGAAAAGTGGAGATGGGTTAGATCTAGCAGCTTCTTTCCCCTATTTTCTATCAACTTCCACCATTCCTTTGGTTCTTTTTTTTTTTTTTTTTAAATGTTTTATTTATTTCTAGGAGAGAGAGAGAGACAGTGTGAGCAGGGGAGGGTCAGAGAGAGAGGGAGTCACAGACTGAAACAGGCTCCAGGCTCTGAGTTGGCAGTCAGCACAGAGCCCGACGCGGGGCTCGAACCCACGAACCGTGAGATCATGACCTAAGCGAAAGTCGGACGCTTAACCGACTAAGCCACCCAGGCGCCCCACCTTTGGTTCTTTATAGAGTGAGAATGTGAATAAATTCTCAATGTGCACTCACCCAATACAAAAATAAACATTAAGAGACATGACTGAAATTTTATTATAATTTATAAGAAATTCTTTACCTTCATCAACAGAATCTGAAGTGCTGCTTTTGTACAGAGAAAGATATTCATTTTTATTCAAGTCCAGTGATTTTGATGGCACTCCACTTAATCTCTTCTCTGAAGTTTGTAAAGGATTCTTTTTCAACTGTTTCTCACTTTGGGGTTCTTCTTTCCCTAAGCCCTAAAAGGCAAACAATCCACTTTAAAAAACAGATTATTGGCTTAGAATTTAAAATGAGATCTTTAATAATAAAAACTCTTTGAAACACAGCTCTTTGGAAAATGTTATGTTTGCATCACTTTTCCAATATAGTCAATAAAATATTGGTAAATAATAATATATGATAATAGATTCTGAAATCGTCTTCTTACACAGTACTGAACAATAAATTTAGGAAGAACATCATATAAAAAGAACTCACAGTTAACATCACGTGAATCACTTGAGCAGAAGGGAAAGGGGAGCAGAGGACAATAATGGAGCAGTAGGCTCTTTAGGGTGGGCAGGGAAGAGATGTCAAACCCGATTAGACCCCAGACAAAACCTGCCTCATCATCTCAAGGAATAGAACTCTCCCATTCTCAAGACCAGTAGCTACAGGGAAAGAGAAAGAAAATAGACAGAATAAGAGTTGCATAAGAGTACAGTGGAGGAGAGAGGATCAACAGGAAACAATTTCACAGCAAACTCATAAGAACACAGTTGGCTTTGCTGCTAAGGGATTAAAGGATTGGGCATTAACATATATTCAATATATGATACTATCTATACTTTCTGAGAATGGTTTAATCAAGATATGCCATTTCTATAATAAATTACTGTTAGGCACTAAAGTTTGAATGCCATTGCTATGTTAGTATTCAAATAAAATAGTATTGTAATTCAGTTTAATAGAACAGCATAAAAAATATCAACTCTACAGCGAAGGACTTTCTTGCATTGAAAGAAAGCATATCTACAATCCTTACACTTCCTGCCCCAGGAGATCTTTGGTCAGCACTGAAGCTCCAGGGAGGATAAAGTTTTCTAATGGCCACTCAGAGAGAAAAATAGCAACTGGGACCCAGGCTACAATTTATGAAAGGATTAAACAATCCTAGTCAGAGGACCAATTCTTCAAGCAGAGATTACTGCCAAAATTGACTGAGACTTGATTTATTTGGGTGTTCCACACTACAAAGCAATATGCTTACTTAGCTGACCCAGAGCCTCTCTAGCAGATGCTGAGTAATTGTATACACATATTTCTCCTGTTGTTTCTAATTAAGGTATGGCTCCTATTATAAAGACTATAGACAAGTACTTATAGGAAAAGTAACAGTCATTATCTTTTAGTGGTTGACATCTGAACAGTTTTTATATCTTTGTGTTCTTTTCTATATTTCCTGAATTTTTACAAGGAATTTAATTTTATAATTTAAGAAAGACCTATTTCATCTTAGAAAAAAAATTCTATTTCTCACTTTTTGTTATTTCCAACTTTCTTGGAAGTAAAAAAAAAACAACCAAAGTTAGTGACATATGATATTTGTTGACATCTGAGAATCTATCTCATCTTACTGTTCTTGGATGCAAAAAAAAAAAAAAAAAAGGACTGAACTTGTATATTGCATTCCATAACCTGAAAATGTCAATGAATATATGACCAATGTTAAAACATTAAAATCTTCCTGTACATACCATTCCCTTTCCTTAAATGAAATATGACTTCCCTCAGAGACAAAACTAGAAGCAAGAACCAATGGAGTTCTAAGAGCAGGAACAGAAGACAAAGTCAAGGAGGTTGTAAGAAAGACTCAAGATTAGTAATTTTGAGAATTCATCCAGTCCTCAAAGTCAGATTTTTGGAAAAGGATCAGGAGATTGCAAGAGACTTCCTGTCCTGTTACCTACCCAAAATTTAGTGGTTTGGTTTCCTCCATGAGAACTTTTAAAAAGAGATTAGCATCCAGAATCACCTTCCTTGCTACTGTAGTAAGTTCCTAAGGGTCTCTAGATAAATAGTTTTGCAAGAAATCCACAACACAAAATCAGACTAAGATAAATGAATGATGGTTGCCTGAAATAAGCTGATAACTTAGTGGCCTTTACATATTCAATTTCAATGTTTGAGAGCTCCATGGGAGAAGTTACAAGAGGCCCATTGCTGGCCATGTGCAGATTCACCCTCAATTATAATAGCTTATGGTTATTGAATACTTAATGTGTTATAGGGATTGTTCAAAGCAATTTCACATATATTAATTCATGTAATCCTTATTAAAAAAATCCCGTGGTGTATTACTGCCTTCATCTTACAGTTGAGAAAACAAAGCATAGAAACGTTAAGTAATTAAGTTAACTTACTTAAGGGCATTCAGGTAGCAAGTGGCAGAGGTAAAATTTGAAACCAAAGCTCTACTTTAAACCAAGAAAGTCAGCGTTGGCCCCAAACTTGCATCCCCAGTCAGCAGAACAACAGCTGTACAATAGGAGCAGTCTCAGCACTTAGAATGTGGTCTTTAAATACCATTCTTCACTAAGAACAATGGCCCATTAGGAAAATGGCTAATACTAAGTCTGGGACAGTAAGACTGGGACCCATGGTTGTGCCAGAAAGAAGGGAAGCCATCAAATACTATTGATCATTTCTAGAAGACAAAGGAGCCCACCTGAAGAGGCTCCTCTTGTCAGAGGAGACTAACTGAGTATTAAAAATAATGATAAATAATGACTCAAATGATAGAAACCCATTGGGGGGGGGGACAAAAAGCAGTGGGCTTATAATGACATTTGAAAAAATAAAGGAAGAAACTATTAATTAACTGATGTGCCTTTCATAGTCAGTTTACGAAGCATGTTACTCAAGCATGCTACTCAGGGTTCTCCTCTTCCCCTGCAAAACAGATTCTTTTCACCACACACCACTAACCCTGAGAAAAATTCTGCTAACTACAAATTTCTCTATCTTATTTTATTTTTAATAACGCCTATCCTCCTTATAGACGGATGCTCAGGGAACCGTCTGGTAGTTTTGCACCATATCCAGCTCTGAACAGAACCACATATTATTCCCATGTAACCTCGGTTACTTATAGACTTAAAACCTTTTCCTAAAATAAAGGCGCAGTTGGCATCTTAAATTTTAAAAATTTTTCACACTATATTTTTATTTGATTTTACATTACGACTAACACATGACAGCATCAGGTATATTTTAAAAGGGATATCATACACTAACCCCTTTTGGTGAATTTCCATCAATTGACTCTGTTTCTGAAACACAATTAACTGATTCTCGGGTAAAACTGACGGGCTTGGAAAATTTTTCATCTCTCTCCCCACAGTCATCCAAGATGCTTCTTCCTGGACTTCTATAAGAAACACATTATAGAAATATAATCAATGTCAATTCCATATAAATAAGTGATTTAGTCTCCCCACTGAGGTATTTTCTATTATACAGCATTTTGACAACAGATGATTTTTGTAATGTAACAAATAAGTGCTACTTATAACAAGGCCAGCTTCTTAAATCACATGCAGATTGACTTTATTTCTGAAAATAAACTGTGCTCATATGAGATCTTATAAATTTTAGAAACCATTAAAAAATTAACCAAGTACAAATGGCAATAACAACAAGTAACCCAATGAATAGTATAGCTGGTTTAAATTTCAGTTGTGGACTGCCACAAAGCTTTGAAATGTGCAGGTTAGATGTTTGGATTAGATACCAATCAGCATCAGAAGTCAGGTTAAGACTTCCTTCCTTCTAAAATTGGCAGAAGACCTCTGGGAAACAGTGTGGAGGTTCCTCAAAAAATTAACAATAGAACTCCCCTATGACCCAGCAATAGCACTGCTAGGAATTTACCCAAGGGATATAGAAATGCTGAGACATAGGAGCACATGTACCCCAATGTTCATAGCAGCACTCTCCACAATAGCTAAAACATGGAAAGAGGCTAAGTGTCCATCAACGGACGAATGGATCAAGAAGATGTGGTTTAAATATACCATGGAATACTACATGGCAATGAGAAAAAATGAAATCTGGCCATGTGTAGCAACATGGATGGACCTAGAGGGTGTTATGCTGAGTGAAATAAGTCAGGCAGAGAAGGACAAATATCATGTTTGCACATATAGAAGGATTAGGAGGAACTTAACTGAGGAACAAGGGGGAGAAGAAGGGGAGAAATGGTGGGGGAAAGGGAGAGAGGCAAACCATGAGAGACTCTTCAATGCTGACAAAAACTGAGAACTAATGGATGTAG